>NW_026126979.1:0-170036 GCF_943737965.1 Phodopus roborovskii
TGAACTTCAGGCCAGGACTGACTTGTGGAAATTGTACAAGGATGTTCTGTGTCTTCCAGTCCACACACAGAAGCCACCAGCTACAAGTGGCTAAATGATTGTCATGATAAACAGTCAATTTCCAGGCTCTTTCTTGACAAAATAGGCTTAGCTGCAAGTTTGTGGTGTTGAGGAACACTGGGCAAGTGAAATTCCACATGAAGATGCTATGTACACTAGGTATTTTAGTGAGGCTACCCTGGATGTAATATCAAAATCCTGGAGACGGTAAGGATGTGGGCAGCTTCTGAAAAGGTCAGGGTTCCTAGTTAAGCAGAGACATATGACTTGAGGAAATACAGGAGAAGAGCCATTTTTTAAATTCTTAATATTTATCTAAAAATACATAATAAAAACTATAGCTTAATATACATAGTAGTATCAGAAGTTTCAGTTTTACTTTCCCAAAATTTTTATTTAATAAATGAGACAGGAGCCTTTAGAACCCAGGAGAGGGTATCAGGTCTCTGGCCCCAAAGATACAGATGGATTGTGACCCAACATGTGGGTGAAGTAGGAATTGAACCAGGCCTGCACTTAACCACTGAGCAGCCCTTGGTGCCCCAAGCCCATGCAGAGCTGCATTTGTTCTGAAAGAAGTGAATCCTATGTGTTCCTTTGGGACTGTGGCTGATATGTCTTATTCAACCTTAGGTAGGTTTCTCACCTGAATCAAAATGCTGTGGATTTTTTAGATTTCAGAGAGTAAAACTCTGTTTTCTAGAACCCAGGTATGCAAGGCTCAAATTCCTCAGGGCTTAATTTAAAAAAAAAATTCCTCAAAGCTTTCAAACAAACTAAGGGTTAGGACTTTATCTTGTGGGGAACTAGAAGCTCAAGAGCATAGTTAGGTAGCAATGGAAATCACCAAGTTGAGCAAATGATTGAAAGCTGCATGGCCTTCGTATTAATAAGGTAAGAATATAGAATACCGGGATGCACTTATTGGCCCACACCCATGCAGTCATGGCCCCCTCTTCTCCTCTTTAGGAAAGTGCATAAATGAACTTCAGTGTTGCGATTGTCATAGATGCTATGAAAGTAAAGTTGAAGAAAGGGTTCTCCCACAAGCCAAATAGGCTGCTCTGAGCACTATGGCTTGTCTGAGGCACTCAATACCAGCAAGAAACAAAACCCTCAAGAGCTGAATTTGCACTACTGCCCAATCCTCTACAGAGCTCTGAGTAACCAGTTAGGGCATATGGAGGGCTTTGAGAATTTGTTTTATTAAATACAGCCCATGTTGAGGACTAAGTTATTGTATAAATTATCTAAAAGCAAGTAAATGTTAAAAATCATTTCAGATTATTCGCTTCTCTTTAGTATCAGCTAAGGTCTTGTGGCCACACGTGTCACTGTACATGCATGGTGAGAATGCAACATGTGGTTTGCCACTAAATATCTTCTCCCAACCGTACCCGGTGATAAGGTGGAAGCTCAAATAGACTAAATTTGAGGTATTAGCACAGAAATTAACAAGCAGATGAGGGAATTCTTCTGCAAAAAGTTAATATACATCTGACAGTCTAACATTAATGTTCACTCACTGCATCACTCATTCATTGCAGAGGTCTCCTACGACCACACTCTTTGTAAATGTAATAGTCCATCACTCAATGAATCAGCTCACATAAAAGTTACCAAGTTCATATTTAGGGTGGTGTGATGATCTGTCTACTTTGTGTGCATTTACTTGGACTGGGTGATTCTTTATACTACACTCACCCACACACACACACACACACACACACACTACAGAGACACAAAGGCAGAGAATTTCACTTACTGAGCCTCAAATACTGGGATGGCTTCCCAAGGCAGCTAAGACCAGATGCTGACCTGGTCCCTGGATGTAAGGACTAAAAAGGCATGCCACCATTGTACCAACAAATGCCATGGTAACTGTCCTGAGTATCTTTCTGAGGTGTCCAGTTCCTATATATCACTATGTGACTAAGAACCCTACAGGAGAACTAATTTGTGATACCCAAAACATAAGTACATAGCTGGAGGCAGCAACAATGTTTG
Organism: Phodopus roborovskii; assembly: GCF_943737965.1. NCBI lineage: Eukaryota > Metazoa > Chordata > Mammalia > Rodentia > Cricetidae > Phodopus > Phodopus roborovskii. The sequence continues at coordinate 2,068 of NW_026126979.1, forward strand.
ATCCAAACTATTCACCATCATGCCCTTAGGTAGAAACTCTACCTGGAGGGCTGTGGCTGGAGATGGCTCATTGAATTCAAAGGTCACGGACAGTGGCACATGACTATTTCTCCAAATACAGAGGAGAGGGACATTATGGAGACAGTAGGATCCCTGCAGTGCATTAACCAGCCAGCCTAGCAAAATCCTTGTGATCCAGGTTCATTGAAGGGCAGTTTCCTAGGCAGTAACTCGTTCCTGCTGAGATTAGCTTTGCTAAGGATTTGACTCCTCAGTAATAGCTTCATGACCTTGGACTTGAGAAGCAGAAGTTCGGATTTTGTTGTTCTTTGGGTTTTTTTGGTTTTGTTTGTGTTTTGAGACAGGATCTGTGTGTAATCACTATGTTCAACCAAGCTGATCTCGAAATCACAGATTCTCCTGTCTCTCAAATGCTAGAATTAAAGACATCCACTACTATCCTGGTAGGAAAAGACTGTGTAAGTAAGACATAAGGGGAAAAAGGTCATGAAAGCAAACTTTTAAAAATATTGATAGATTAGTTTGTTTTTAACATTTATTTTTTATTTTTGTGTGTGTATGTAAAATCACATATAGGTGCCCTCCAAAAAAAAAAAAAAAAAAAAAAGCCATCAGATCTACAACACCTGGAGTTACAAGATGGTAGTGAGCTCACCCTGTGGAGGCTGGAAACCAGACTCTAATCTTTCTGCTTACTTGGTTACTTTTTGAGACAGGGTCTCCAATAACAGGCTAGCCTTGAAGTTGCTATGTAGCTGTGTAGCTGAGGATGACCTTGAACCTCTGATCTTCCTGCCTCTACCTCTCAGATACTGGGATTATAGGTAAACACCACAATACATACCCAGTTTCTGGAGAGCCAGGAATAGAGCCAGGGTCTCATGCATGTTAGGCAAGCTCTCTCTAAACACTGAGCTACATACATCTCCATCACAAATTAGACTTTCTGGAATTAGAATTCTCTCCAATAGAAGACACTTAAAATTGGCCAGAGAGGCAACACAATAGAGAAATGAAACTGTTGGTATATAAAGCAGACATAGGGCCTGTAGCCAAAGTGGAAACAAGTACAAGCCAGTAGAAAAGACAGCCCAGTAAAGCCTGATCAAGGGCTCAGGGAGGCTTTTCAGAAACCGCGGGCTCTTTTGATGGCCCAGTGAGCAAGTGGAAAGGTTGCAGACTTGTCAGTTGTCAGGGAAAACAACAGGCAAATGGAACCATCAGTGCACAGTTATAAGTCTACACAAAAATGTAAAAGATTAATGGCAGGGCCAGTGAAATCATGGTCACTTGCCTGGCTCCCCGAAATTGTCTCTGACTTCCACTCCTGCTATGGGACCTGTTCCCAATAAATGTTTGTTTAAAACACATACACAGAGACACAGGGGGGGGGGTGAAATAAGCAAAGAGGAGCATGCTAGAAGGTGCACACTAGTTCTGTTCATAGTAGCCACAAACTAGAGACAACACAAATATCCATTAGCATTAGAGTGGAATTAGGCATGGGCTGAGGAAGAGGCCAAGGGAGATGGAGAAGCTTAGGGTCAAACTGGGGGCCTCACAGGTGCTAGGGCAGTGCTCTGCTGTTAAGCCTCCGAACTCAAACTCTCGGTGCAAAAGTCATTTGTCCTCTGTAGAGCGCAGAGTCCCTGTATATAAGGTTCAAGGACTTATCCCTTTGGTGTGTTCCCGAATCTCCTATTTAGGTGAACTAGGTGGTGTGTACCAATCGAAAGTGCCCCAGATCCAAAGAGAGAGGCAAAAACAAGCATCCCTTAGCACTTAAATGTTCCTGCCATCTGAATGTCAGCTCTAGCGTGAAGGCTGTGTTTTCCTGTTGCACAGTGGTGCTTGACATACAAGTATTGCCATGGATGAATCCAAAAGAGGCTGATTAAATGTGATCCTTTCCCTGTGCTCTGCAAGTCCACACCACTGCAAGAGGGCTGCTTACCTGCAGAGGCTCAGCAGGGTGGGTCTCCTTACCCCCTCTGGCAGGTGTGTTAATGAGATTAGCAATTAAAGGAAGGCCAGCAGAGGGCAGACACCAGGACCTGACTGAGAGCCAGCTCATGAAATGGAGAGGCATGGCCTCTGTGGTCTTAGCCAGCTGCAGTTCCTGTTTGCCTGCATCCCCTATGCCATGGGCTTGGAAAGTGTGGTGTTTCATTACCTGTGCCAGATAGTACATTAGAGTTAGTGCCCACTAGCAGGATACAGGAGCTGCCTGGGGCCTTGGGAGGCAGTGATCCTTGATGTGGGTCGGGTATATCACTTGTTCCTAGATATCTTAGGATGCCCTTACCTTCTTTAAAGAGACATCCTGTCAAATGTAGACCTGGATTTTTTTGACTCTGAACAGCCATCAGTAACCGATAAACAGAAAGAGCTTGATCCTGTAGGCAGTGGATGGTCTGGCTGTCTAAAAGCTATGATGGACATGGCTGTACTGGTCAGAGACTCTGACATGTTAACTTTGGGACAGAAAGTAATTACAATAGCCCCCCATGCACTGGTGACCAGGAGAGCATTTCGACAGCCCACAGAACAATGGATGTCCAATGCCCACATGAATCACTGATGCACTACCTGCCATTCTTCTGCCTGAGAAGACTGATAAATAAGTAATTTGGGACTGTCATCACCTGCTGATTAAAGAAGCAGGAGATTGCAAACCTTACAGTCTTCCCTCTGGCCGTGGAAACACTAACTTAGTTCACTGATGGAACAGTTACCTTGTGAAAGGTAAAGAAAGGACTGGGACAAGGATGTGAATGAAACCTGCATGGTTTGAGCCAGCAGCCTGCCAGAGAACCTCAGCATGAAGCTGAGCTCTTGGCCTTAACACAGGCCTTGTAGCTGGCAAAGAAAAGAAAAAATCTAACAAACTGTACCGGGCAGCAGTTATGCTTTTATAACTGTCCATGTGCAGGGCTGTCTGTAAACAAAGGGGACTGGCTAAGATTTACTGTGAGCAAGTCAGAGAGCCAGAGATGAGCTGACACCTGCATTCCCTCACATTTCTCCCCATTGTCCTCCTTGAGTCGCTGCTGTAATTCTCATTAGGGACAGTGACCTGGAGCATAAGCTAAGTAAGCCCTTTCTGGCCTGCATTGTGTGTGGGGTCAGTGTTTTAGCACAGTACCACATGCTCACCAGAATGGTAAGATATGATTTTCTTCTTTTCACCTGTGAGTGAAGTAAATGTATGTTTTATTGTTTATTTTCATCTCATTTGTTCTTTTTCCAGATAGGCTCTTAGCAATACAGTCCTTTGTGGCCTTGAACTTGTGACTCCTGTCTCAAGCTTCTGAGTACTGAGCAAGGCTTGACCATTCCACTGGTTTGTAATTTTCACTAATTAAATATGACATGGTTACATTTAAGTTTCTTTATGTATACTTACTTGTTTTGAGGCAGGGTCTTGCTTTGTAGCCAAGGCCAGCTTGGAGTAGTAGCAGTCATCTGTCCATACTTCCAAGTGCTGCAATTGTAAACTTGCACACACATAGTTACCTAAATGCATGGGGCTTTTTTGCTTAAAAGTAAAAAATGATATATGTTTAGGCTTAAATTTTGTGGTGTTCAAACTCAAGCTGGTGGGTATCTAAGACAGAGGTGTGTTTGTCGTAGCAATGCAAATGGAAAGCATTCTAGTTGAAGGAGGGATATATATGACAAATGTGGAAGGCAGTTACCCTATTCACCCTGCTTACAATTTTTTTTTTTGTTTTACAGAGCATAATAATATTTTAACTTTAAGTAGAGAAATGGGAGGCATTGGTGTTTGTTTGAAAGAGGGGATTAGGAAACATTGAAATGATTGATTAATTTGAAAACTACTTCCCTCAAAGCCATGAAAACCTGAAGTCAATCCTCACAATACTTGAAAATTAATCCAGATGGCTGGGTTGTGGATTATGCCTTTAACACCAGTACTTTGGAGGCAGAGGCAGAGGCAGAAAGTTCTCCAAAGGTCTGCCTGTTGTACAGAGTAAGTTTCAAAACAGCCAGGGCATCCTATAGGAACCTTGTCTCGAGTGAAAAAACATAATGGTTGCATATACTTCTAACTTCAACATTGATAGGTGGAATGAGAAACTTCACCTCCAAAATACGTTAAAAATAAGACAGCAGCTGAAGATAGGTTGAGCAGTTACAAGCATTTTCTGCTCTTTTGCATAATAGCAGGTTTCAGTTTCCAGCCCATGTGGTGGACTACAACTGTCTGAACTGCTATTCCAGGGAAACCAGCCTGACTTGTGACTTCAGTGGTCACCAGGTTCAAAAACAACACACTTAAATACATGAAGGAAAGAATCTCATAGTCTTGTAAGTTAGGCTTTATATCAAAAACCAGGTAGACAGTATCAGCCCAAACTTGATTTCTGTCCTCCACATTCCTTCTTCATATATATGTAAAGTCTACCATCCACCACCAGAGCATAAATGGGTACATAGAGCCGAGTATATGTAGTGATACAAATAGTTGTTACCAGACAAACTTAAAACTTTGGCTCCTTTAATGATCAAACCTGTGTACCACTCAGCCATCCAGGATGATTCTGAAAATATGGGACACCCAGGGAGAGCTGAGTGATAATGTTGAGGTATCTCATGTTCCAATTATATTAAAGTAGAAGCATAACACCCATGTCTGTCGATGGAATAACACTAGCAGTCAGACTGCCTTTCAAAGGTAAGGATAATTGATCCTTCAAGAAACCACATGACATTAGAGCATTTTCCTTAAGTTAATATAAATGATGTAGATGTGCTAAATAAAAAATACTTTTTTTTCTTAAACACTCTAGTTCACTCATGTGAATTTAGGCACATGAGAACCTTTGGAGTATACTAATCACATCTGTTTTTCCCTGAATATAAGTCAATTTTTAAACAATGATTAGTGAAACTTTATTTTACAATATATAAATAATACTCACTCTACTGCCTTCTTTATATACTAAGAATGGGGCAGGATCTATATATTCATAGTAATGGGCAAAGAGGTGATCATGGGAATATTAGAGTAAGTATGTAAATTGAGTTCTGTATTGAAAGTGAAAAACTGGCTGTGTTTATACTTGCAATACAGTTTTTGAGTACATATTGCTTTGTCCCATTTGTGGGGATGGAATTTCATTAAGATTGTTGTTAACCCCAGGGCAGGGCAATAATTCAGGGGTGTTTTACTACAGTATAAATTGGAGCAGTCTCTATTTACTACCCAAGATATTACACGCAGGGCTATAATTCAGGGATATTTTACTACAGTAGGAATTATAAAAAGGAAGTTGAGCATGGTGACTGATACCTGTAAGCAACCTGAAAGGAGGTTGGAGTATTAGGACCCTGGGTATTTCTTTGCCACAGAGCAGAAGTCAAGCACGAAACAAAGTCATAATTGTTCTTTCTTGCTAGAAGAATTAGGTGATCCTTTTTTCAATATTTTCTATTTTCATAACCTACATTTTGGCAGTTTATCTCTGTGCAATAGCCCTGCCCATCTTAGCCCTAGTTTGTATTCAAAGGTGGTCTCCAACTCACAGGTAACCACTGCCCTTCTGTCTCCCATGTGCTACATTTTAAAAAATTGTGCCACCACGGGGCTTAAACTGCCTTGTATGTCAAATTAACCATTTGGCATTCCTATTATTTTGTAGTTCCATTACCATCCTTGCACCTTACTATAATCATATCTGGTTTCATAAAAAAAAAGAGAGAAAAGTCTCCATTAACTAGAAAGAATTGGACACTCAAGTAGACTATCTCAAAAAATGTAAAAAAGAGAGAATTCATAAACATAGCTACTCTTATAACAATATGAGGAACTCTGTAAACTTCTTCATAGGCCTGTGTATGATGTGCATATCACCTCTGACCCAACTGTAGAGAAGCTGAACCTGTTCCAACAACATGTGGCAAGTTTGAGGCAAACAAGGTATCTGCTGCATTCATTCCCCCATAAAATTTGATTGGAATTTATGTATCTCATAATAATTTTGATTGTTTTAAAAGATTAGGAATGAACAGTTTGTCAATATTAATAAACATATCATATTGTGTATGAAAAATTGGAACTAACTTCTGATTCAAGTATTGAAAAAGATGGAGTGTGTCAATTTCAAAGTGTGTTTTCTGTGTCATTGCAAAGTATTGTGGCACTACATATGTTGCTTTTGCAGGTAATATGTGTTCAGATTATGCAGTATCAACTCACTTGTATTTATCAATTTGAAAAACCCTGACAGCTTTTGCCTTAATTCTAAATAAGGAGCCCGTTTGTTAAGGGATGCTGAGGTAGACATCACTTCAGTTTTTGACCAGCCTTGTACACAGAGTGAGTTTGGGGACAGGCAGGGCTACACAGGGAAACCCTTTCCTCGAGTAAACAAACAGAAAGGGACAGAATATGTGAAGACACCCAACCATAATACAATATGGAATAAAACTGTTTGTTTACTGTTTGTATGTGTGTGTGTGGCAGGGGGTGGGTGTGGGTGTGTTTGTTTATGTTATGGGGGAGAGAGACAGAAGCACAGATAGACAGAGACAGAGCAATAAGGTGGTCACGTGTCAAAGTCAATTCAATTCCAAGTGTCCATCTTATTTATCAGGTTCACATTTATGAAGGTAAACTTTTCTGCCACTGAGACTTACAGATCTCTCTCACCTTTCCAGTGCTATTTGTAGTTGGACTTTCTTGTCAGATTTTCTTGGAACAATCCATCCCCAAATAATGACACAGACATTTCTAAATTATGAATGATTGGCCTTTAACTTAACCTTGTTTCCCCAACAATTTCCTATGCCTTAACAAATGTCTATTAGCCTCTGTCTATTATTCTGTATTCGCAGCTCCTTCCTTGTCTTCCTGGCCATGGGTCCAGGCCTAGATTCATTCCCCTGAGTTTTTCTCTCAGCCCAGCAATCCCTGCCTAACCATTCCTTTTGAGCAATTGGCCGTTTAACTTTTTATTAGACCAATTGAGGGCTTAGGCAGGCAAGGTAAAAAGCACCCTATTTTCACATAATGATCAAATGTCCCACAAGTTAACTTTTAATCATCCCCTTCTACATTTAGCATTTTGCTTAATCTCCAGGTCCTTCGTGTTTGTACTTTATTGACTGAGATACCTACTCAGGCCTATTTTGCTTTGTTGGTAATAGAGGCTGAACTTAAATCTCTTAGTATCAGGAATTCTAGACACTAGCCAATAACCCCTCTTTTAGCCCATGATTTACTACTTTTTAATTTAGAAACTAAAATCGACCTCAATTTTGTATGACGAAGAAATGTAATAAAAATTAATTATTGTCTCAGAATGCATAGCACTAGCCATTTTAACTAAACTAATGCTTATTTATGTTAACAATATAAAATTTTATTCCTGAGATGATCATGGTGTTTCATGCCTTTGAACCCAGAACTCCAGGAGCCAAAAGCATGAATCTCAATGAATTCCAGGCCAGTCACAGATACATAATGAGGCCCTTTCTTAAAAACACAACAATGGAAGAGACAGAAGACTAAAAGTTGGGAAGCACATGACTGTACTTACAGAGGATATGAGTTAACTCCCACCAACCAGATGGTAGCTCACGACCATCTACAATCAGATCTGTTGCCCTCTTCTTTTCTACCAGCAGACATTCAAGTAGGGTACTACATATGACAAAATAACTTTTAAAAAGGAAATAAAATGTCCTATTGGTTACTTGAAACCCATCACTGTGCCTCTACTAGAGTTCCCTCAGCTAAAGACCCCCAAATACTTGCCTAGATCCCCATATCCTCTTGCGGAACATCCTGAGTCCATGCATACCGGATATTTTTTAAAATTAGTTCATGATTTTTTACATGTAGATCCTTGTTCCCTATATCTCCCTCAATTCCTTCCCTTCCTCTTATCATCTGTTGCACCCTCACATTCACCCTGACCACCCTGCCATCCTATTCACCCACAATCAACTCATAGGTCTAGGCCATCCAGTGGGGTCATGTATTTCTGACAGCGCATTTAGGTGTTGATTAGAATGTCTCTTCTATGTCTAGGTTTAGGGGTATCCCTGGATTGGGGGAATGTGTCCTCAAGGTCCTTTTGCGCACCAGGAATACACATCCAGGTCCCACTGTCTGAACTCCATTAGACAGCTCACACCTTCTAGCTGATACCCATCTCAGGGGTCTGAGTCAGTTCCATGCTGGATTCACAGCTATCAGTCTGGGGTCCTATTAGCTCCTCCTTCATCAGGTCAGCTGTCTCAACGTGTTTCTGCAACTCAATCTTGTCCTCTCTCTCTCTCTGCATCTGGATTCTAGTTAGACGCAGTGTTTGATATGGGTGTTTGCTTCTGTTTTCTACAGAGACTAGATGAGGAGCTCCATGTAGCGCTCGAGTTAGTTGCTGATCTCATTTTCAGGGAAGGTCAATAATGGAAGCCTTTCCACTGTTGCTCAGATTGCTAGTTGGAGTCAGTCTTGTGGGTCTCCTGATATAACTTTAGGTTCAATTTTGTCTTCAAGCCAATAATGACTTGCTCTTTTATGTTCTCTCCTCTCTACCATGTTCTACTTTTTGTGCCTGGGTTACCTCATTCATGATTATTACTTCAGTTCATCCACTTGCCTGTGCATTTTCCAGATTCCATTTTTTCTGTCAATTAGTAGTCCATTGTGTAGATGTGCCACAAGTTCTTTATCCATTCTTCAGTTGAGAGGCATCTGGGTAGCTTCTAGTTTCTTGCTATTACAAATAATGCTGCTATAGATATAATTAAACACTTTGCTTTGTTGCATGAATATCGGATAATTTGGGTATATGGCTATGAGTGGGATTGCCAGGTCCTGTGGTAAACCAATTCCCATCTTGCTGAGGCACTGCCATAGCTATCTTGAAAATGGCTGTACAAGTTTGAACTCCCAAAGCAGTGGAGGAGAGTTCCCTTCTACACATCCTGTCAGCAGTACTCAGGAGCCAAAAAAGCATGAAACTCAATGAATTCCAGGCCAGTCAAAATTACATAATGGGGCCTTTTCTTAAAACACAACAATGAAATGGAAAGATAGCTAAAAGTTCAAGCACACTGATTTACTTACCCAGGAAATATGGATTACTTCCCACCTACCAGATGGTAGTTCACAACCATCTACATTGAGATTTTTGCCCTCTTATTTTCTACCAGGAGATATTCAAGTAGGATATTCATATGATAAATAATTTTTAAATGAAACAAAACGTCCTACTGGATGCCTGAAACCCATCACTGGGCCTCTGCTAGAGTTCCCTCAGCTAAAGACCTCAAGATCTCTGTTAGATCCACTAATCCTCTTGGGAACATTCTGAGTCCCTACATACTGAATTTTTAAAAATTATTATTGTTTATTTTACGTGTCGATTCCTACCCCTCACTCGTTAACCTCACTCCCTCTTACATTCTCTCCCCCTTTACATTCACCCTGACCACCTCCCCTTCCATTCACCCCCTCTCCAATATGGGGCTATGCCATCCAGGTAGGGTCATGTATTTCTGACATTGAGAGTTCAGTTTAAAGTATGGGTAGAGTTAGGGTGAGCATTTAGGTTGGTGGTAGCGTAGGTGTTGGGTTCCTGAAGCCCAGGAGAGGGTGAGAGCCCATGGCGAAAGGAAAGTAACGTTCAGATAGAGAGAGTTCCCCTTAGCGGTCTATGTAATTATTGGGACCTTTGCTAAGCAATCAGTGGGATAAGAGATGTGGGAAGAAACATTTGAGGCACCCATAGATAATGTGACCCAGAACCATAGGTCAACATCTCTACCAGAGATGATTAATAAGGAGTAGAGCCGTGCTGATATCATGCACTGGGCTTGCCAAAGGATACAGAGCTCTTGGGGATTGTACTGCAGAAGCAATGGGGGAAATGTGGGTTGGAGCAAGATGTGTAAACTGATGGACTACCTGTGAGGTCTAGACAGAGAGGGAAACATTGGAAAAACACGGAGGGCCAGAATCAGGGTTTGGTGTGATAGCAGAACCTGGAGCCCAGAGACAGAAGGTGAAACAGGAGCCCAAGTCTGAAGAAGGCACTGGGTTTCCCATCCTGCAGTGCTTGTTGCCTCAAGGGATGGAGTCACCTTTGATACATGTGAACTTCCTGGAAGAGGATGAGGAGCTGTAGTCTGGAGAACCCTGGTATGCCCTTGGTCAGCACCCAAGAGGAAGCAGAGGCAAGGAGCAAGTCCTATCATTTCTGAGGAAGCTGTGCAGCATGCAAAGTAGGGCTCCATCCCACACAGCTTGCTGCAGTAAGCTTTTGAGGAATGCTGCTTGCCAGGCGTTATCACTGAACTTCAGGCCTAAGCTCCTTGTATTGTACAAGGATTTTCTGTGTCTTCCCAGTCCACACACAGAAGCTATCAGCTACAAGTGGCTAAATGATTGTCATGATAAACAGTCAATTCCAGGCTCTTTCTTGACAAAAATAGGCTTAGCTGCAAGTTTCTGGTGTTGAGGAACCCTTGGCAAGTGAAATTCCACATGAAGATGCTATGTACACCAGGTACTTTAGTTAGGCTACCCTGGACGCAATATCAAAATCCTGGAATTTTAAGGATGTGGGCAGCTTCTGAAAAGATCAAAGTACTAGTGTGAGACATATGACCCAGAAATACAGGAGAAGAGCCATTTTTTAAAATTCTTAATATTTATCTAAAATACATAATAAAAACTATAGCTTCATATACATAGTAGTATCAAAGTTTCAGGTTTACTTTCCAAAATTTTATTTAGTAAATATGCATGCTTTGTTCCTACGTGAAAGGAGCCTCAGGACCCAGAAAGGGTATCAGGTCTCCTGTTAAAAATTACAGATAGGTGTGAACCACCATGTGGATGCTAGGAATTGAACCAGGCGTCCTCTAAGGGCATTAACCATTGAGCCAGCCCTTGGTGCCCCCAGCCCTGCAGAGCTGCATTTGTTCTGAAAGTGAATCCTATGTGTTCCTTTGGGACTGTGGCTGATATGTCTTATTCAACCTTAGAGGTAGGTTTCTCACCTGAAGCCAAATGCTGTGGATTTTTTAGACTTCAGAGGTAAAACACTGTTTTCTAAAACCCAGGTATGCAAGGCTCAAATTCCTCAGGGCTTAAGTTAAAAAAAACAAAATTCCTCAAAGCTTTCCAAACATACTAAGAAGTTTGGACTTCATCTTGTGGGAACTAGAAGCTCTAGAGGGTGGTTAGGTAGCAATGGAAATCACCAAGATTTAGCAAACTGATTGAAGCCGAATGGCCTTCATATTAATGAGGTGAGAATATAGATCTGGGATGCACTTATTGGCCCACACCCATGCAGTCATGGCCCCCTCTTCTCCTCTTTTAGGAAGTGCATAAATGAACTTCAGTGTTGCGATTGTCATAGATGCTATGAAAGTAAAGTCTGAAGAAAGGGTTCTCCCACAAGCCAGAGTAGGCTCCTCTGAGCACTAAAGCTTGTCTGAAACCTTAGAAACCACCCGAAAGAGAAACAAACACCTCAAAGAGCTGAATTCGCTCTACTGTCCAGTCCTCTAGAGAGCTCTAAGTAACTAATTAGGGCATATGGAGGGCTTTTGAGAATTTGTTTCATTAAATACAGTCCATGTTGAGGACTAAGTTTTGTATAAATTATCTAAAGCAAAGTAAATGTTAAAAATCATTTCCAGTTATTTGCTACTCTTTAGTGTCAGCTAAGGTCTTGTAGCCACATGTCACTGTACATGCATGGTGAGAATTTAACAGTGGTTTGCCACTAAATGTCTTCTCCCCAACCCAACTTGGTGATATGTTGAGAGCTCAAAATAGCCAAAATTGGAGTTATTTCCTCTGAAATTAACAAGAAGTTGGTGTTCTGCAAAAGGAATATACATCTATCAGTCTAACATTAATGTTCACACACTGCATCATTCTCTCCATGCAGAGAACTCCCACGACCACATTCTTTGTAAATGTAGTAGTCCATCACTCAATGAATCAGCTGACATAAAAGTTACCAAGTTCATGTTTAGGGTGGTGTGATGATCTGACTATTTTTTTGCATTTACTTGAACTGGGTGATTCTTTATACTACACACACACACACACACACACACACACACACACACACACACACATCACAGACACACAAAGGCAGAGAATATCACTTACTGAGCTTCAAATATTAGGATGGTTTCCCAAGGCAGCTAAGACAAGATGCTGGTCTGGTCCCTGGTGTAAGGACTAAAGAAGGGCACTGCCACCATTGTACCAACAAATCCCATGATAACTGTCTTGGGTGTCTTTCTGGAAGTGTCCAGTTCTAAATGTCACTATGTGGCTAAGAACCCCTACAGGAGAACTAATTTGTGATACCCAAAACATAAGTACATAGCTGGAGGCAGCAACAGCTGTTTGATCCAAACTATTCACCATCATACCCTTAGGTAGACCCTCTACCTGGACAGCTGTGGCTGGAGATGGCTCATTGGGTAAAAGTTCAGGGACAGTGGCACATGAATATTTCTCCAAATACAGAGGAGAGGGACAATATGGAGACAGAGTCTCCTGCAGTGCATTAACCAGACAGCCTAGCAGAATCCTTGAAATCAGGTTCAGTGAAGGGCACTTTCTACGCAGTAACTCAATCACTGCTGAATTAGCTTTGCTATGGGTTTGACTCCTCAGAAATAGCTTCATGACCTTGGACTTGAGAAGCAAGAAGTTGGGACTTTTGTTGTTGTTTGGGTTTTTTTTGGTTTTTGTTTTTGTTTTTTGAGACAGGATTTATGTGTAATCACTATGTTCAACCAGGCTGATCTCGAAATCCCACAGATTCTCTGGTCTCTCAAGTGCTAGAATTAAAGACATCTACTACTCTCCTGGTAGGAAAAGGCTGTGTAAAGTAAGACATGAAGGAAAAAAAAGGTGTGGAGGGCAACCTTTTTAAAATATTGATAGATTAGTTTTGTTTTTAATATTTATTTTTCTTTTATATGTATATGACTGTGTGTTTGTACAAGCACATATGGGTGCCCTCCAAAAAAAAAAAAAAAAAAAGCCATCAGAGCCGCTACATCACCTGGAGTTACATATGACAACGCTCACCCTGTGGAGTCCGGAAACCAATCTCTCATCTTTCTGCTTACTTGGTTACTTTTTTGAGATAGCGTCTCCAAAAACAGGCCTAGCCTTGAACTTGCTATGTAGCTGTGTAGCTGGGGATGACCTTGAAGCTCTGTCTTCCTACCTCTACCTCCCAAATACTGGGATTATAGGTAAACACCACCATACATACCCAGTTTCTGAGAGCCAGGAATAGAACCAGGGTCTCATGCATGTTAGGCAAGCACTCTCAAAACACTGAGCTACATACATCTCAGCACAAATTGAACTTTCTGGAAGTTAAATTCTCTCCAATAGAAGACACTTAAAATTGGCCAGAAGGCAACAAAGTAAGGAATGAAACTGTTGGTATATAAAGCAGACATAGGGCCTGTAGCCAAAGTAGGAAACAAGTACAAACCAGTAGAAAAAAAGACAGCCCAGTAAAAACCGATCAAGGGCTCAGGCAGACATTTCCAGAATCCGCGGGCTCTTTTGAGCAAGTGGAAAGGTTGCAGACTTTTCAGTTGTCAGTGAAATCAACAGGCAAATTGAACCATCAGTGCACAGGCAGAAGTCTACACAAAAATGTAAAAACTTAATGGCAGGGCCAGTGAAAATGTAAGGTCACTTGCCTGGCTCCTTCAATTGTCTCTGACTTCCCTCTCCTGCTATGGGACCTGCTCCCAATAAATGTATTTGAAACACACACAGAGAGACAGAGGGGGGGGGGAGGAGAATAAGAAGAAGAGGAACATGCTAGAAGGTGCACACTAGTTCTGTTCTGTGGCCACAAACTGGAACAACACAAATATCCATCAGGATTAGAGTGGAATTAGGCATGGGCGAGGAAGAGGCCAAGAGGAGATGGAGAAGCTTAGGGTCAAACTGAGGGCCTCACAGGTGCTAGGGCAGTGCTCTGCTGCTGAGCCTCCAAACTCAACCTCTCTGTGCAAAAGTCATCTCACCTCTGTAGAGCCCACAGTCCCTGTCTATCAGGTTCAATTACTTATCCCTTTAAATATTTCCCTCATCTCCTATTTAGGTGAACTAGGTGGTGTGTACCAATCCAAAGTGCCCCAGTAGATCAAAGAAGGCAAGAACAAGGCATCCCTTAGCACTTAAATATTCCTGCCATCTGAATGTCAGCTCTAGAGTGAGAGGCTGTGTTTTCCTGTTGCACAGTGGTGTTTGATATATAAGTATTGGCTGGATGGATCCAAAACGAGGCTGAGAAAAAGTGATTCATTCCCTTTGCCAAGAGGGCTGCCTACCTGCAGAGGCACAGCAGGGTGGGTCTCCCCCTTAAGGCCTCTGGCAGGTTTAATGAGATTAGCAATTAAAAGGCAGGCCAGCGGTGGCCGGACACCAGGAACTGACTGAGAGTCAGCTCAGGAAATGGAGAAGGCATGGCCTCAGTGAGGCAACCAGCTGTAGTTCCTGTTTGCCTGTATCCCCCTATGCCATGGGCTTGGATAGGGTGGTGTTTCCCATACCTGTCCCAGATAGGACAGTGGAGTTGAGTGCCCACTAGCAGGATGCGGGAGTTGCCTGGATACAGGTGGCAGTGATCCTTGTTGCAGGTGGGATATATCACTTGTTCCTAGATATCCCAGGATGCCCTTACCTTCTGTTAAAAGAGACATCCTGTCAAATGTGGGAGCCTGGATTTGTTTTTGACTCTGAACAGCCATCAGTAACCGATAAACAGGGAAGGAGCTTGATCCTGTAGGCAGTGGATGCTCTGGCTGTCTAAAAGCTATGGCTTCCATGGCTGTACTGGTCAAAGACTCTGACATAGTACCTTAGGGCAGAAAGTAACTACAATAGCCCCCATGCACTGGTGAGCAGGAGAGCATTGTCCGGCAGCCCTCCGAACAATGGATGTCCAATGCCCACATGAATCACTGATGCACTACCTGCCACTCTTCTGCCTGAGAAGACTGAAGAACAAGTAATTTGGGACTGTCATCACCTGCTGATTAAAGAGACTGGAGATTGCAAAGACCTTACAGTCTTCCCTCTGGCCATGGAAACACTAACTTGGTTCACTGATGGGAACCTTGTGAAGGTAAAGAAAGGACTGGGACAAGGATGTGAATGAAACCTGCAGGTTTGAGCCAGCAGCCTGCCAGAAGGAAACTCAGCATGAGAAGCTGAGCTCTTGGCCTTAACACAGGCCTTGCAGCTGGCACAGAAAGAAAAAAAATCTGTAAACCTGTACATGGGCAGCAGTTATGCTGTTATAACTGTCCATGTGCAAGGGGCTATCTGTAAACAAAGGGGACTTGCTAAGCTTTACTGTGAGCAAGTGAGAAAGCCAGAGATGAGCTGACAACTGCATTCCTCCACATTTTCTTCCCACTGTCCTGCTTGAGTCGCTGCTATAATTTTCTTTAGGGACAGTGACCTGGAGCATAAGCTAGTAAGCCCCTTTCTGGCCTGCATAGTGTGTG
Source organism: Phodopus roborovskii (assembly GCF_943737965.1). Lineage (NCBI taxonomy): Eukaryota > Metazoa > Chordata > Mammalia > Rodentia > Cricetidae > Phodopus > Phodopus roborovskii. Next base: position 17,647 of record NW_026126979.1, read on the forward strand.
GTCCGTGTTTTAGCACAGCAACAGAAGCACACCAGACCGGTAAGATATGATTTTCTCCTTTTCAACTGTGGTGAAGTGTGGGAGCCATCCTGCATTCTCCATTACAAGATGGCGCCTGCATCCCGCTGGCGTTGAGAGTAAACAAGTCAGTGAGCAGGTGCAGGGGTGATTTTTCCCTCCCTTGGCCTCTGCCTCTCCCGTGGCATCATAATGGGCCGATGAGCTGCAGCCAATCAGGAGGTGACACGTCCGGGGAAGGTTATAAACCTATATAAGTGTTGGGTTTTGGATATTTGGGGGCTCTGTTCTGTAAGCTTATGCTCTCCCTCTCAAGATGCATTCAAGCTTTACTGCAGATGGATCCTGAGTGTGCTGCATCATTCTTGGGTGGCGACAGGACTTCTGTTGCCGAAACCGAGAACTGAGACCTCATCATCGTCAGCCCATCGGAGACCCCTTGACTACAAGGAGGATTCAGAACTGCTGAGACGTGCTGGGAGAGGTAGGTCTTTTCTGGGCCTTGGTAAGAGGTCCAGGATAGCAAGATCAGAACCGAGCATAATGAGAGGTTGGCGCGTGCAGGAAAAAACCAGTCCCCCACCCAAAAAAAAAAAGTTAAAAAGGCCCTCCCGGTGATTCTAATGACAAGGGAGTGTATTTATCAGAAACCAAGCAGTTAATTTGTCTAAGCTGGGTGTGGTGGCACATGCCTTTAATTCCAGCACTTGGGAGACAGAAGCAAGCAAATCTCTTGTGAGTTCAAAGTAAACCTGGTATGCGAGTGAATTCCAGGACAGATAAGAGTTACACAAAAAACCCTGTCTCAAAAAATGAAACAATAGAAGTAAAAGAAACAGAGTAATAATAAAGCCATGTAAAGTGAAAAGCTCAGAGAATCTGGTTACAGTATGCTATTGTGTTGTCTCTGCATTCATTGTTTGATTGCTGAGAAAATAACAACTGATAAAGGAAATGCTGCTGGATTAATTCAATTGATATATTTTAAAAATGCTTTGACTCCAAAATTTAAGTTCAAGGACAAGTTACTGGGAAAAAGGATTTCTATTTTTGTTTTAACAGGAAATAAAAAGCTGTGGATTCCTTCCAGACTAATGTGGTTTGATCAAGCCAGACCCCCTGAAACCTCGGTTCATATTGCAGAATAGGACCTTTGAGTTTGAGCAGATGCTTCGGGAGTTGAGAGCCGCCATTATTCAGATAAACTTCCGTGCCTTGATCTATCCTTGATGGAGGGACTGTTGTCGTGGATTGCTTCGGCTGTTTCCCTATTTCAAGGAATGGGTGGGGGTGGGATTGTTTGGTGCAGCCATTTGCTGCGGACTTGTGTTGCTTCTCTGGCTGTGTGGGCTCCAGGGCTCAAACTAAGAGAGACAAGGTGGTTATCACCCAGGTGCTTACAGCTTTGGAACAGGGGCTTCACTGATATTTGGTTATCTATGCTTAAGCAGTAGGCTGCTGGCTAGACAGCTCTTGCACGCCCGGAGCCTAAGCTCATTGCACAGGGTACAGTGTCAGGCTTGAGCAGCCCATGAGGATGCTGAGCAAAGCATCGCACAGGGAGTTGCCTGGCATGCAGGTCTCTCTGAGAGGTATGTTGTCCTGCATAAGTGTTGCCTGCACTAGTCTCCTTTCCCAGAAAAACGGCAGAGGACAGGTCGAGAGCGCTTTGGGTAAAGCTGGCAGCCTAATGGCGACTCTCATACACAGTCTTAATGTTTGATTGGGAAGGGTACAACCTCTGCCTCTATCCCTCAATATATGGGTGACCTATTTGCTTGTAAATTTGAAGCCTTTTCATATTAATAAAAAGGGGAGATGTAGGTAGCTGTCCCTGCATTCTCCATTACAAGATGGCGACTGCATCCAGCTGGCGTTGAGAGTAAACAAGTCAGTGCACAGGTGCAGGGTGATTTTCCCTCCCTTGGCCTCTGCCTCTCCGAGGCATCATAGGGCCGGGGCTGCAGCCAATCAGGAGGTGACACGTCCGAGGCAAGGTTGTAAACCTTGGGGTCTCCGCTCTGTAAGCTTATGCTTTCCCTCTCAAGATGCATAAAGGCTTTATTGCAGAAGGATCCTGAGTGTGCCTCATCGTTCTTGCTGGCGAGACGGTAGTGAGGGACAGTGAAGTTAATGTATGTGTAGTGAGGTAGTCCTTCTGTAGCACTGACCACGCCCATTGGGGGGGTGGAGCGATGGGTGGAGGTGACCTGGGGAAGGAGGTCGGAGGGGGCCAGGAAGCGCTCTCTCTTTCTGGCGTGACTCGGACAGGAGAGGATCGGGTTCCATTTCCCTGGTGTTCATCTGTCTAGGTTGTAAGATATTTCTCCTGAATAAACATCTGTCGGCCTATTTGTTTATCCTGATCTTATTTACCGCAATATCTGGTGTCAGAAGTGGGATTTACCTGGGTTTTGCCCCCAGGCGGCAGAAGCCGCTCCTTCCCCACCTTCCCCAACGAGGCAGGGTTTAACCAGGTGGACTCACCACAGCTTTGGGACATTTGCCTCTTCCTTACTGCAAGGAGATCTTTGCCGCTAAGCAGACCTGAGAAGGCACTTACCGCTTAACATTTTTGCCCATTTCCGCACGGGACTTTGCATTCGCGCAGAACCTCTCGGCGGCACCCGCCCGGCGCCCCCCTTGGCTTGCACGCGTTTCGTCTTGTGTTACAAGTAACTCCAAGAAGTCCCCTTTTAACAAAATTCTGCTTGCCATAGTTTGTTAAGAACTTTTACAGGAACCGGGATCAGATGAGCCTGGGCAGCTAGGCACTTTTGTGGCACACCTCAGGCGTAGCTACCACAAGCTGAGAAATACAACTAAAAGCATCAAAGTTCCAGGACAGCAGAATTACACCTAAGGTATTGTAACATCCTTTGCAATTTAAGCTGATATAAAATCTGAGATAAATTGTTCCATAACTATGGCAGATAATTTTACTATGCAGAACTTTAGGAATTATTTTACTTCATATGTAGAAGGGATTTTAGCAGAAGAAACTTAGGACTGGACCAATATATACTTTTATTTTGTGATAGCAATGGGTTTCATCATTAACATGATATTCTTAAAGAAATGGTTTGAGATTACAGCAAACAATAAGGAACTTGTACAAACCATGGGAGACTTAGTGACAAAGATTGAAACATTGAAAATGATGGAATTCAAAACATAGAGACAAAGATTCGAAACATTGAAAATGATAGAATTCAAAGCATAGAAAATATAGAAAGAAAGGTTCAGAATATTGAAGATGGCATTGGCGAGCTGAAAGGTATAATTTAATGTCAGATACCTCAATAACCAGAACAGAAACAATGCAATGCATTAACAAACTAGCAGAAACAGCCCACTCCTGGTGGAGGAAGCTACTAATAAGTTTAAAAAACTGGAATATCAGATAGAAAGACTAGATGACAGAATCTCTTCCATGTCTGAGGATAATGGCAAGCTAGCGGATAGAACATTCTTTCTGGAAGGCAGTTTACACGCCATTCAGATAATATCTAAGGATGATAAGATTAAAAACATGGAATCATTTGTAGTTGGAGAAAGTAAGAAACTGACTAATGCAATGAAGTCTTTAGAAAGTTATTTGATTCAAGAAGTTCAGACACTCAAAGAAACAATGGTGAATAGATTTCAGGCTTTAGAAGACCTTCAGTCTGATACATCAGAAGAAGAACTACAGGTAACAGGGCATGAAAAAGATTTAAAATTTTCCACACCATTTAGGGTCAGGGGACTGAATTTATTCTGCTTCAGGAAGTCATATAGGTTCTGCTCCAGCATCTCAAAGACCAGGCAAGTATGGCTGCAGTGCAGGAAGCACTCATAGGCCCGCACAAAGTTATACTCATCGGCGTTCTCAGTACTGAGCCTTGCTAAGATGCTCACTTCTATCTCATTTGTTCTTTTTTCCAGGATGGGCCCTTAGCAATACAGTACTTTCTGGCCTTGAACTTGTGACTCCTGTCTCAAGCTTCTGAGTACCGAGCAAGGCATGTACCATCCCACTGGTTTTTAATTTTCACCAATTAAATATGAGATGGTTACATTTCATTTCTTTATGTATACTTACTTGTTTTGAGGCAAGGACTTGGTTTGTAGGCAAGGCCAGCTTGGAGGTATTAGCAGTCATCTGTCCATACTTCCAAGTGCTGCAAATATAAACTTGAACTACACATAGCTACCTAAATGCATGGGGCTTTTTGTAAAAGTAAAAAATGATACATATTTAGGCTTAAATTTTGACATGTTCAACACAAGCTGGTGGGTATCTAAGACAGAGGAATATGTTGTCAGTTTAGCAATGCAAATGGAAAGCATTCTAGTTGGAGGAGGGATGTATATGACAAATGTGGAAGGCAATAACCCTATTCACCCTGCTTACAATTTTTTTTGTTTTGTTTTACAGAGCATAATAATATTTTACTTTAGAGAAATGGAGGCATTGGTGTTTGTTTGAAGAGGGGTAAGGAAACATTGAATAAATTGATTAATTTATAAACTACTTCCCTAAAAGCCATGAAAACTTCAAGTCAATGCTCACAATTCTTGAAAATTAATCCAGATTGCTGGGTTGTGGTTTATGCCTTTAACACCAGTACTTTGGAGGCAGAGGCAGAGGCAGAAGGATCTCCAAAGGTCAGCCTGTTCTACAGAGTAAGTTTCAAGACAGCCAGGGCATCATATAGGAACCTTGTCTCGAGTGAAAAAACATAATGGTTGCATGTACTTCTAACTTCAACATTGAGAGGCAGAGATAGGTGGAATGAGAAACTTCATCTCCAAAATACCAAAAATAAGACAGCAGCTGAAGATAGGTTGAGCAGTTGCAAGCATTTTCTGCTATTGCATAGGAGCAGGTTTCAGTTTCCAGCCCATGTGGTGGACTACAACTGTCCTGATCTTCTATTCCAGGGAATCCAGCACTGACTTGTGACTTCAGTGGTCACCAGGTTCACAAGTAAAACACTTAAATACATGTGGGAAAGAATCTCATAGTCTCGTAAGTTAGGCTTTATATCAAACAACCAGGTAGACAGTATCACCCCAAACCTGATTTCTGTCCTCCATTCATTCTTCATATATATGTCTGAGCTACCATCCACCACCACAGAAAAATTGGGAACATAAAAGCCGAGTATATGAGGTGATAAACAAATAGTTGTTACCAGACAAACTTAAAACTTTGTGGCTCTGTTAATGATCAAAGCTGTACACCACTCAGCCATCCAGAATGGTTCTGAAAATATGGGACACCAGGGAGAGTTGAGTGATAATGTTGAAGTATCTCATATTCCAATTACTATTAAAGTAGAAGCATACCACCCATGTCTGTAGATGGAATAACACTAGCAGTCAGACTGCCTTTCAAAGGTAAGGATAATTGATCCTTCTAGAAGACCATGATATTAGAGCATTTCCTTAAGTCAATATAAATGATGTGGATTTGCTACATAAAAAAATCTTTTTTTTTTTTTTTTTTTTTTTTTTTTGTTCTTAAACACTCAATTTCACTCATGTGAATTTAGGCACATGAGAACCATTGGAGTATAACAATTGCATCTGTTTTCCGTGAATTTAAGGCAATTTTAAAAGAATGATTAGTGAAACTATATTTTTACAATATATAAATAATACTCACTCTAATGCCTTCTTTATCCACTAGGAAAGGGGCAGGATCTACTGTATTTATACTAATGGGCAAAGAGGTGATCATGGGAATATTAGTGTAAGTATTGTGTAATTTGAGTACTATATTGAAAGTAAAAAACTGGCTGTGTTTATACTTGCAATACAGATTCTGCTAATTACATATTGTTTTGTCCAATTTTTTGGGAATGGAATTTCATTAAGATTGTTGTTAACTTGGAGCAGGGCAATAATTCAGGGGTGTTTTACTACAGTATAAATTGGAGCAATCTTATTTACTACCAAAGATATTACACGCAGGGCTATAAATCAAGGATATTTTACTACAGTAGGAATTATAATTGGAAGTTGAGCATGGTGACTGATACCTATAATCATAACCTGAACATGAGGTTGGAGTATCAGGACCCTGAGGTATTTCTTTGCCACAGAGCAGAAGTCAAGCACGAAACAAAGTCATAATTGTTCTTTCTTGCTAGAAGTATTAGGTGATCCTTTTTTCATTTTTTTTTGTTTGGCATAATCTACATTTTTGGCAGTTTATCTCTGTGTAATAGCCCTGCCCATCTTAGCCCATAGTTTGTATTCAAGGGTGGTCTCCAACTCACAGATAACCACTGCCCTCCTGTCTCCCAAGTGCTACATTTAAAAAATTGTGCCACCACCCGAGGCTTAATCTGCCTTGTATGTTCATTTAACCATTTGGCATTCTTATTATTTTGTAGCTCCATTACCATCCTTGCACCTTACTATAATCATATCTGGTATCATAAAAAAAGAAAGAGACAAGTCTCCATTAACTAGAAAAGAATTGTACACTCGAGTAGAATTTCTCAAAAAATGTAAAAAAGAGAGAATTCATAAACATAAACTGCACTTATAACAATATGAGGAACTATGTAAACTTCTTCATAGGCCTATGTATGATGTGCATATCACCTCTGACCCCATCATAGAGAAGCTGAACCTGTTCCAACAACATATGGCAACTTTGAGGCAAACAAAGGTATGCTGCTGCATTCATTCCCCCATAAAATTTCATTGGATTTTATGTATCTCATAATAATTTTGATTGTTTTAAGAATTTAGGAAAGAACAGTTTGTCAATATTAATAGACAAATCATATTGTGTATGAAAAAATTTGAACTAACTTCTGATTCAAGTTTTGAAAAAGATGGAGTGTGTGAATTTCAAAGTGTATTTTCTGTGTCATTGCAGAGTATTGTGGCACTACATATGTTGCTTTTGCAGGTAATATGTATTTAGATTATGTACTTGTATTTATCAATTTGAAAAACCTGACAGCTTTTGCCTTAATTCTAAATAAGGAGCCAGTTTGTACTAAGGGATGCTGAGGTAGGCATCACTTCAGTTTTTGACCAGCCTTGTACACAGAGTGAGATTGGGGACAGGCAGGGCTACACAGGGAAACCCTTTCTCGAGTAAACAAACAGAAAAGGCACATACAGGGATAGAATAGGTGAAGACAACCAACCATAATACAATATGGAATATATCTGTTTACTGTGTGTGGGGGGTTGTGTGTGTGTGTGTGTGTGTGTGTGTGTGTGTGTGTGTGTTACAGGGAGAGAGAGACAGAAGCAGAGATAGACAGAGAGAGCAATAGAGAGATCACGTGTCAACGTCAATTAAATTCCAATTGTCCATCTTATTTATCATGTTCACATTTATGAAAGTAGACTTTTCTGCCACTGAGACTTACGGATCTCTCTCACCTATCCAGTGCTAACATGTAGTTGGACTTTCTTGTCAGATTTTCTTGGAACAATCCATCCCCAAATAATGACACAGACATTTCTAAATTATGAATGATTGGCCTTTAACTTAACCTTGTTCCCAACGATTTCCTATAACTTAACAAATGTCTATTAGCCTATTGTATATTATTCAGTATTCTCAGCTCCCACCTTGTCTTCTTGGCATGGGTCCAGGCCTGGATTCGTTCCCCTGAGTTTTTCTCTCAGCCCAGCAATCCTGCCTAACCATTCCTTTTGAGCAATTGGCCGTTTAACTTTTTATTAAACCAATTAAGTGCCTTAGGCAGGCAAGGTAAAAAGCACCCTATTTTCACATAATGATCAAATGTCCCACAAGTTTAACATTTAATCATCCCCTTCTAGATTTAGCATTTTGCTTGATCTCAGGTCCTTCGTGTTTGTACTTTATTGAATGAGATACCTACTCAGGCCCTATTTTGCTTTGTTGGTAATAGAGGCTGAACTTAAATCTCGTAGTATCAGGAATTCTAGACACTAGCCATTAACCCATAATTATAGCCCATAATTTACTACTTTTTAATTTAGAAACAAAATCTACCCCAATTTTGTGTGAATTAGAAATGTAATAAAAATTAATTAATGTCTCTGAATGCATAGCACTAGCCATTTTAACTAAAGTAATGCTTATTTATGTTAACAATATAAAATTTTCATGGAATATATATGTTTGTTTACTGTGTGTGTTTGTGTGTGTGGGTGTATGTGTGTGTGTATGTTCCGGGAAGAGAGAGACAGAAGCAGAGATAGACAGAGACAGAGCAATAGAGGGATCACGTGTCAAAGTCAATTCAATTCTAATTGTCCATCTTATTTATCAATTTCACATTTAAGAAGGTAGACTTTTCTGCCACTGAGACTTACAGATCTCTCTTCACTTTTCCAGTGCTAATATGTAGTTGGATACTGACTTTCTTGTCAGATTTTTTGGAACAATCTGTCCCCTAATAATGACACAGACATTTCCAAATTATGAATGATTGGCCTTTAACTTAACCTTGTTCCCAACGATTTCCTATAACTTAACAAATGTCTATTAGCCTATTGTATATTATTCAGTATTCTCAGCTCCCACCTTGTCTTCTTGGCATGGGTCCAGGCCTGGATTCGTTCCCCTGAGTTTTTCTCTCAGCCCAGAAGTCCTGCCATGTTGTACTACAGGGAAATATCAGACAACACTAAGCCCTGGCATTCAGGTATACAAGGGATCCCTGACTATTACCTTGGAAGCTTAATATGGTAAGGTACAAGACCAGAACTTGGCATGTGCTAGCACCTATGTAAATTGTCGTTTCCTCACAAACCAATCCTTATCTAGGACCCCACACACATTAAGATAGTTTAAGGTTCACAATGTATACAGACACCATTAGTCCAATTAAAGTGCATCTTTCAGTCAAACTATATTTGATTGAATAGAATTACCATGAGAAATAACTCCCTGTCCAATCCTTCTTTCTTCAGCCATATATAATCCACAATATTAACTTTACAGTGACCATTTAAACCAAAAATTATGTTAATCATTGAAAACACTATTGTTTGTTCTAAGTCATTGATAACCAAATGTCTTTGATGTGTGGCTTTCGGTGGTATTCATGGGCAGGAAAGTAAGATCAGAGTACCCCAATAGGGAGTATTTTAACACTAAAATTGTTTAGAATGGATGGCTCCTGCAAATAATAGTGAAGTAATTGTTGTGTGATATCTAAAATTCAGTTAATAATTTCAGTGTCATGTTATCTGCTTCTGAAGCCTACTATTCCCACTGTGCTTACTCAACTGAGCTTATTTACATTTCTATATCAGGCAATAGAAAATTGTGTTGCGATATCCAAATACCTAACACGGTCATCAGGGAGATACTTATTATACTCTCCTGAGTGAGAGGTACAATCTATCAAGGTGGAGAAGAATTGTACAAATCATGACAATAGACTCATGAGCCTAAGACTCTAACTATTGATGGGCAAGGAAGCCAAGAACAGACAGGAAGTGACAGCGTGCTACAAAACTTCAAGGCACTCACCCAATGGTCTACTATCTCCAGTTAGAGCCCAGCTCTGAAAGTCCACAAATTTATATGTGGTGATATATTATGTATGATTTGTCAAAGCTTGCCCGAGGATTCAAAAGCAAAGCCAGTCACAAGCTATTGCAATCAGGCAAAGGTGACACATACCTTTAATCCCAGCATCCATACCAGCTAGCCAGGCAGTGGTGGCACACGCTTTGGGTGGATTTCTGTGAGTTTGAAACCTCCCAGGGATACACTAGAGTGAATCAGTCTATAAGATTACCAGAGCTCATGCCTTTAATCCCAGCTCTAGAGAGGCATATAAAAAACAGAAACCCAATGTCAGATTTGGTCTCTAGGCACCCTGAGGAGAGGCAGCATTCTGAGGTTTGCTAGAGATCTTGCAGGGACAGGATCACCACCTTTTAGACTGAGGTAGAAGTAAGGGCTAGTGTCTTGGCTGCTTTGCTGCTCTGACCTTCAGCTTGATGCTTGAACCCCAATATCTGTCTCTGGGTTTTTATTTTTGGTGTTACAGTTACACACCTGGAAGTGTGCAGCAACACATGGAGGAGAGACCTTCCACGTCCGAACTATGGTGTTCCACTCTTGTCCCCTCTGACTCACACGAGTATCTGGTGTCTATTAATCATCTGCAGGCTGTCCAGGGCATGGGCCTGGCCTTTATCGTCTACACTGAGGCCATTAGAAGCATGGAAGTGTCCCAGCTGTGGTCAGTTCTCTTCTTCTTCATGCTGCTGATGATGCTGGGTATGGGGATCCTGCTTGGACACACAGTGGCCATGCTCACCCATCTGACAGACAGCAAGGTCTTCTCCAGCTACCAACCCAAGGGGGCCATTGCAGGTGAGGACACCAGGCAGTGGAGGCTGGACAACTATGGATGGCAAAATGCAAGACAATCAGTGGAGGGGTCTTATTAGGGGCCACGTGCTGCTAAGACAACCCCAGAGGGGCTGCAGGGATGTAGCTGTGCTATGGTATTATGGTTATGGTTAGTGTTATGGTTAGGTGGAGGGTTCAGATTAGGGATGGTTAGGGTTAGCTTTAACGTGGGTGATAATGTGAGGTTTAGGGTTTGTGTTATGTTAGTGTTAGTCTTAGTGTTAGATTACTAGATTTGGTTAGAGTCACGGATTGGGTTAGTGTTTGTCCTAGCTTATGGTTATGGTTAGGGTTATCGTCAGTGTTAGCGTTAGGTTAGCGTTGGTGTTAGGTTAACGTTCGTGTTAATTTTAGGTTTAGTGTTATGTTTTGGCTGTGTGAAACATTTAGTTAGTGGTAGCATTATTGTTATGTTTACGGTTAGAGTTAGGTTAGGGTTAGGTTTACAGTTTTTGTTAGGGTTAAATTTCAGTTTGATGTTAGTGTTAATGTTAGTTTAGGTTAGGGTTCGTGTTAGTATTTTGTTTTAATTGCAATACGTAAAGTGATACTGTTAATGCTAGTGTAATGGATAGTTCAGGGTCAGTTTAAGTGATAGTGGTATGTCTAGATTTATAGTGTTAGTTTTAGGTATAGCGTTAGTGGTTAAGATTATGGTAAGAATAAGGGTTATTGTTAAGTGTAGGGTTGGGTTTATCGCTGTGGTTACACTATCTCTTAAGGTTATGGTTAGTTATATGGTTAGGGTTAGCTTTAGCATTATGGTGCCCGTTAGTTTAGTATTTGGGTTAGGGTTTAGGTTAGGGTTAGGCTTCTTGTTATGGTTACCGTTCGATTTTATGTTAGGGTTACAGTTAGTATTAGGGGTAGTGTTTCTTAGTTCGTTTAGGGATAAGGTCAAAGTTTGCATTGGTTTAGTAGTATGGTCAGATGAAGTGATACGGTTATGCTTTGTGTTAGGGTTAGGTTTATTATTAGTGTTAGTTTTAGTGTTAACTTTAGGTTAGGCCTAGGGTTAGGGTTAAGGTTATTGTTGGGTTATGGGTTCGTGCTACTTTAGCGTTATTATTAGTGGTAGGGTTAGGTTTCAGGTTTTTTTTAGAGGTAAATTTAGGTTTATAGTTTAGTTAGTGTTAATGTTATCGTTAGGGTTAGTGGTTAGAATGAGTGTTCTGTTTAGTGTTTGTGTTAGCACTATGTTTAGAGTTAGTGTTATGGTTAGGGTTAGTTTTATGGATTGGAATAGGTTTAGGTTAGGCTTATGATATGCTTAGGATTAGGGTTAATATTCGGGTTAGCGTTAGTGTTATGGTTATGGTTATTGTTATGGTTAGGAGGAGGGTTCAGAATAGGGATTGCTTAGTGTTAGCGTTAGGGTTGGTGATAATGTGAGGTTTTGGGTATGAGTTTGTGTTAGTGTTAGTCATAGCATTAGATTGTGGTTTGCTTAGAGTCACGGTTATGGTAAGTGCATGTGTTAGGTTTGGGTTAGGCTTAGGGGTTCAGTGTTAGTGTTAGGTATTGGTGTTAGGTAAAGGTTTGGGTTAGTTTTAGTTTTTGTGTTGGGTTTTGGCTGGGCATTACATTTAGTTAGTTGTAGTATTATGGTTACTTTTAGGGTTAGGATTAGCTTAGGGTTGGGGTTAGTGTTTATGTTAGGGTTAAGTTTCAGGGGTAATGTTGGGGTTAAGTTTAGGTTAGGGTTAGTGTCAAGGATTGGAATAGTTTTAGGTTAAGGTTATGTTATGCTTAGGTTTAGTCTTAATGTTAGTGTTAAGGTTAGTGTTATGGTTATGGTTAGTGTTACGGTTCGGTGGAGGGTTCAGATTAGGGATTGTTAGGGTTAGCTTTAAGGTTGGTGATCATGTGAGGTTTATGGTTTTAGTTGTGTTAGTGTTAGTCATAGTGTTAGATTACGTTAGAGTCACGTTAGATTTGGTTAGAGTCACGGTTTGGGTTAGTGTTTGTCTTAGGTTATGGTTATGCTTAGGGTTATCGTCAGTGTTAGCTTTAGGTTAGGGTTGGTGTTAGGTTAACGTTTGTGTCAGTTTTAGATTTAGTGTTGGGTTTTAGCTGTGCGATACATTTAGTAGGTGGTAGCATTATTGTTATATTTAGGGTTAGAGTTAGGTTAGGGTTAGGTTTACAGTTTTTGTTAGGGTTAACTTTCAGGTTGATGTTAGTCTTAATGTTAGTTTAGGTTAGGGTTAGTGTTAGTGTTTTTGCTTTAGTGTGCATTACGTATATTGATGCTGTTAATGCTAGGGGAATGGATAGTTCAGGGTCAGTTTAAGTGATAGTGGTGTGTCTAGATTTTACTGTTAGTTTTAGGGTTAGGGTTAGTGGTTATGATTATGGTAAGCGTTAGGGTTAGTGGTAGGTGTAGGGTTGGGTTTAGCGCCGTGGTTTCACTTTCTGTTAGGTTTATGGCTAGTTTTATGTTTAGGGTTAGGTTTAGCATTATGGTGAGCATTACTTTAGGATTTGGGTTAGGGTTAAGGTTAGGGTTAGGCTTCGTGCTAGGGTTAGTGTGACGTTTATGACAGGGTTACAGTCAGTGTTAGTGGTAGCGTTTGTTAGTGGGTTTAGGGTTACGGTTAGAGTTTGCATTAGTTTTTGTCGTATGGTCAGGTCAAGTGATACGGTTATGCTTTGTGTTAGGGTTAGGTTAGTATTACGTTTATTATTAGTGGTAGTGTTAGTGTTAAGTTTAGGTTAGGCTTAGGGTTAGGGTTAAGGTTATTGTTGGGTTTTGGGTGTATGTTACTTTAGCGTTAATGTTAGGTTTCAGGTTTTTTTTTAGAGTTAAAGTGGGGTTTATAGTTTAGTTAGTGTTAATGTTATCGTTAGGGTTAGTGGTTAGAATGAGTGTTCTGTTTATTGTTTGTGTTAGCACTATGTTTAGAGTTAGTGTTATGGTTAGGGTTAGTTTTATGGATTGGAATAGGTTTAGGTTAGGCTTATGATATGTTTAGGATTAGGGTTAATATTCGTGGTAGCGTCAGTGTTATGGTTATGGTTATTGTTATGGTTAGGAGGAGGGTTCAGAATAGGGATTGCTTAGTGTTAGCGTTAGGGATGGTGATAATGTGAGGTTTTGTGTTTGAGTTTGTGTTAGTGTTAGTCTTAGCATTAGATTGTGGTTTGCTTAGAGTCACGGTCATGGTAAGTGCATGTGTTAGGTTTGGGTTAGGCTTACGGTTCAGTGTTAGTGTTAGGTTAGGATTGGTGTTAGGTTAAGATTTGGGTTAGTTTTAGTTTTCGTGTTGGGCTTGGCTGGCGTTACATTTAGTTAGTTGTAATATTATTGTTACTTTTAGGGTTAGGATTAGCTTAGTGTTGGGGTTAGTGTTTATGTTAGGGTTAAGTTTCAGGGTTAATGTTAGGGTTAATGTAACTTTAGGTTAGGGTTAGTGTCATGGATTGGAATAGGTTTAGGTTAAGGTTATGTTATGCTTAGCATTAGTCTTAATATTAGTGTTAGGGTTAGTGTTATTGTTATGGTTAGTGTTATGGTTAGGTGGAGGGTTCAGATTAGGGATTGTTAGGGTTAGCTTTAAGGTTGGTGATCATGTGAGGTTTAGGGTTTGAGTTGTGTTAGTGTTAGTCATAGTGTTAGATTACGTTAGAGTCACGTTAGATTTGATTAGAGTCACGGTTTCGGTTAGTGTTTTTCTTAGGTTATGGTTATGCTTAGGTTTATCGTCAGGTTAGCGTTAGGTTAGGGTTAGTGTTAGGTTAACGTTCGTGTCAGTTTTAGGTTTAGTGTTGGGTTTTAGCTGTGCGATACATTTACTTAGTGGGAGCATTATTGTCATGTTTAGGGTTAGAGTTAGGTTAGGGTTAGGTTTACAGTTTTTGTTAGGGTTAACTTTCAGGTTGATGTTAGTGTTAATGTTAGTTTAGGTTAGGGTTGGTGTTAGTGTTTTGCTTTAGTTTGCATTACGTATATTGATGCTGGTAATGCTAGGGGAATGGATAGTTCAGGGTCTGTTTAAGTGATAGTGGTATGTCTAGATTTTACTGTTAGTTTTAGGGTTAGGGTTAGTGCTTATGATTATGGTAAGCATTAGGGTTAGTGGTAGGTGTAGGGTTGGGTTTAGCACCGTGGTTTCACTTTCTGTTAGGTTTATGGCTAGTTTTATGGTTAGGGTTAGGTTGAGCATTATGGTGACAGTTACTTTAGGATTTGGGTTAGGGTTAACGTTAGGGTTAGGCTTCGTGCTAGGGTTAGTGTGAGGTTTATAACAGTGTTACAGTCAGTGTTAGGGGTAGCGTTTGTTAGTGGGTTTAGGGTTACGGTTAGAGTTTGCATTAGTTTTTGTCATATGGTCAGGTCAAGTGATGCGTTTAGGCTTTGTGTTAGGGTTAGGTTAGTATTACGTTTATTATTAGTGTTAGTGTTAGTGTTAAGATTAGGTTAGGCTTAGGGTTAGGGTTAAGGTTATCGTTGGTTTTGGGTGTGTGATACTTTAGCGTTAATGTTAGGTTTCAGGTTTTTTTTAAGGTAAAGTGGGGTTTATAGTTTAGTTAGTGTTAATGTTATCGTTAGGGTTAGTGGTTAGAATGAGTGTTATGTTTAGTGTTTGTGTTAGCACTATGTTTAGAGTTAGTGTTATGGTTAGGGTTAGTTTTATGTATTGGAATAGGTTTAGGTTAGGCTTATGATATGCTTAGGATTAGGGTTAATATTCGTGTTAGCGTCAGTGTTATGGTTATGGTTATTGTTATGGTTAGGAGGAGGGTTCAGAATTGTGATTGCTTAGTGTTTGCGTTAGGGTTGGTGATAATGTGAGGTTTTGGGTTTGAGTTTGTGTTAGTGTTATTCTTAGCATTAGATTGTGGTTTGCTTAGAGTCACGGTCATGGTAAGTGCATGTGTTAGGTTTGGGTTAGGCTTAGGGTTCAGTGTTAATGTTAGGTTAGCATTGGTGTTAGGTTAAGGTTTGGGTTAGTTTTAGTTTTCGTGTTGGGTTTTGCCTGGCGTTACATTTAGTTAGTTGTAATATTATGGTTAATTTTAGGGTTAGGATTAGCTTAGGGTTGGGGTTAGTGTTTATGTTAGGGTTAAGTTTCAGGGGTAATGTTAGGTTTAATGTAACTTTAGGTAAGGGTTAGTGTCATGGATTGGAATAGGTTTAGGTTAAGGTTATGTTATGCTTAGCTTTAGTCTTAATATTTTTGTTAGGGTTAGTGTTATGGTTATGGTTAGTGTTACGCTTAGGTGGAGGGTTCAGATTAGGGATTGTTAGGGTTAGCTTTAAGGTTGGTGATCATGTGAGGTTTAGGGTTTGAGTTGTGTTAGTGTTAGTCATAGTGTTAGATTACGTTAGATTCACGTTAGATTTGGTTGAGAGTCACGGTTTGGGTTAGTGTTTTTCTTAGTTTATGGTTATGCTTAGGGTTATCATCATGATAGCGTTAGGTTAGGGTTGGTATTAGGTTAACGTTCGTGTCAGTTTTAGCTTTAGTGTTGGGTTTTGGCTGTGCGATACATTTAGTTAGTGGGAGCATTATTGCTATGTTTAGGGTTAGAGTTATGTTTAGGGTTAGGTTTACAGTTTTTGTTAGGGTTAACTTTCAGGTTGATGTTAGTGTTAATGTTAGTTTAGGTTAGGGTTAGTTTTAGTGTTTTGCTTTAGTGTGCATTACGTATATTGATGCTGTTAATGCTAGGGGAATAGATAGTTCAGGGTCATGTTTAAGTGATAGTGGTATGTCTAGATTTTACTGTTAGTTTTAGGGTTAGGGTTAGTGCTTATGATTATGGTAACCGTTAGGGTTAGTGGTAGGTGTAGGGTTGGGTTTAGCGCCGTGGTTTCACTTTCTGTTAGGTTTATGGCTAGTTTTATGGTTAGGGTTAGGTTGAGCATTATGGTGAGCGTTACTTTAGGATTTGGGTTAGGGTTAAGGTTAGGGTTAGGCTTCGTGCTAGGGTTAGTGTGAGGGTTATGACAGGGTTACAGTCAGTGTTAGGGGTAGCGTTTGTTAGTGGGTTTAGGGTTACGGTTAGAGTTTGCATTAGTTTTTGTCGTATGGTCAGGGCAAGTGATAGGGTTACGCTTTGTGTTAGGGTTAGGTTAGTATTATGTATATTATTAGTGTTAGTGTTAGTGTTAAGTTTAAGTTAGGCTTAGGGTTAGGGTTAACGATATCGTTGGGTTTGGGTGTGTGTGTTACTTTAGCGTTAATGTTAGGTTTCAGGTTTTTTCTTTCAGAGTTAAAGTGGGGTTTATAGTTTAGTTAGTGTTAATGTTATCATTAGGGTTAGTGGTTAGAATGAGTGTTCTGTTTAGTGTTTGTGTTAGCACTATGTTTAGAGTTAGTGTTATGGTTAGGGTTAGTTTTATGGATTGGAATAGGTTTAGGTTAGGCTTATGATATGCGTAGGATTAGGGTTAATATTCGTGGTAGCGTTAGTGTTATGGTTATGGTTATTGTTATGGTTAGGAGGAGGGTTCAGAATAGGGATTGCTTAGTGTTAGCGTTAGGGTTTTTGATAATGTCAGGTTTTGGGTTTGAGTTTGTGTTAGTGTTATTCTTAGCATTAGATTGTGGTTTGCTTAGAGTCACGTTCATGGTAAGTGCATGTGTTAGGTTTGGGTTAGGCTTAGGGTCAGTGTTAATGTTAGGTTAGCATTGGTGTTAGGTTAAGGTTTGGGTTAGTTTTAGTTTTCGTGTTGGGTTTTGCCTGGTGTTACATTTAGTTAGTTGTAATATTATGGGTACTTTTAGGGTTAGGATTAGCTTAGGGTTGGGGTTAGTGTTTATGTTAGGGTTAAGTTTCAGGGGTAATGTTAGGGTTAATGTAACTTTAGGTGAGGGTTAGTGTCATGGATTGGAATAGGTTTAGGTTAAGGTTATGTTATGCTTAGCTTTAGTCTTAATATTTGTGTTAGGGTTAGTGTTATGGTTATGGTTAGTGATACGGTTAGGTGGAGGGTTCAGATTAGGGATTGTTAGGGTTAGCTTTAAGGTTGGTGATCATGTGAGGTTTAGGGTTTGAGTTGTGTTAGTGTTAGTCATAGTGTTAGATTACGTTGGATTCACGTTAGATTTGGTTAGAGTCACGGTTTGTGTTAGTGTTTTTCTTAGTTTATGGTTATGCTTAGGTTTATCTTCAGGTTAACGTTAGTGTTAGGGTTGGTGTTAGGTTAACGTTCGTGTCAGTTTTAGGTTTAGTGTTGGGTTTTAGCTGTGCGATACATTTAGTTAGTGGTAGCATTATTGTTATGTTTAGGGTTAGAGTTAGGTTAGGGTTAGGTTTACAGTTTTTGTTAGGGTTAACTTTCAGGTTGATGTTAGTGTTAATGTTAATTTAGGTTAGGGTTAGAGTTAGTGTTTTGTTTAGTGTGAATTACGTATATTGATGCTGTTAATGCTAGGGGAATGGATAGCTCAGGGTCTTTTTCAGTGATAGTGGTATGTCTAGATTTTACTGTTAGTTTTAGGGATAGGGTTAGTGGTTATGATTATGGTAACCGTTAGGGTTAGTGGTAGGTGTAGGGTTGGGTTTAGCGCTGTGGTTTCTCTTTCTGTTAGGTTTATGGCTAGTTTTATGGTTAGGGTTAGGTTGAGCATTATGGTGAGCGTTACTTTAGGATTTGGTTTAGGGTTAACGTTAGGGTTAGGCTTCGTGCTAGGGTTAGTGTGAGGTTTATGACAGGATTACAGTCAGTGTTAGGGGTAGCGTTTGTTAGTGGGTTTCGGGTTACGGTTAGAATTTGCATTAGTTTTTGTCGTATGGTCAGGGCAAGTGATACGGTTACGGTTTGTGTTAGGGTTAGGTTAGTATTATGTATATTATTAGTGTTAGTGTTAGTGTTAAGATTAGGTTAGGCTTAGGGTTAGGGTTAAGGTTATCGTTGGGTTTGGGTGTGTGTTACTTTAGCGTTAATGTTAGGTTTCAGGTTTTTTTTTTAGAGTTTAAGTGGGGTTTATAGTTTACTTAGTGTTAATGTTATCGTTAGGGTTAGTGGTTAGAATGAGTGTTCTGTTTAGTGTTTGTGTTAGCACTATGTTTAGAGTTAGTGTTATGGTTAGGGTTATTTTTATGGATTGGAATAGGTTTAGGTTAGGCTTATGATATGCTTAGGATTAGGGTTAATATTCGTGTTAGCGTCAGTGTTATGGTTATGGTTATTGTTATGGTTAGGAGGAGGGTTCAGAATAGGGATTGCTTAGTGTTAGAGTTAGGGTTGGTGATAATGTGAGGTTTTGGGTTTGAGTTTGTGTTAGTGTTAGTCTTAGCATTAGATTGTGGTTTGCTTAGAGTCACGGTCATGGTAAGTGCATGTGTTAGGTTTGGGTTAGGCTTAGGGTTCAGTGTTAATGTTAGGTTAGCATTGGTGTTAGGTTAAGGTTTGGGTTAGTTTTAGTTTTCGTGTTGGGTTTTGCCTGGTGTTACATTTAGTTAGTTGTAATATTATGGTTACTTTTAGGGTTAGGATTAGCTTAGTGTTGGGGTTAGTGTTTATGTTAGGGTTAAGTTTCAGGGGTAATGTTAGGGTTAATGTAACTTTAGGTAAGGGTTAGTGTCATGGATTGGAATAGGTTTAGGTTAAGGTTATGTTATGCTTAGCTTTAGTCTTAATATTTTTATTAGGGTTAGTGTTATGGTTATGGTTAGTGTTACGGTTAGGTGGAGGGTTCAGATTAGGGATTGTTAGGGTAGCTTTAAGGTTGGTGATCATGTGAGGTTTAGGGTTTGAGTTGTGTTAGTGTTAGTCATAGTGTTAGATTACGTTAGATTGACGTTAGATTTGGTGAGAGTCACGGTTTGTGTTAGTGTTTGTCTTAGGTTATGGTTATGCTTAGGGTTATCATCAAGTTACCGTTAGGTTATGGTTGGTGTTAGGTTAACGTTCGTGTCAGTTTTAGCTTTAGTGTTGGGTTTTGGCTGTGCGATACATTTAGTTAGTGGTAGCATTATTGCTATGTTTAGGGTTAGAGTTATGTTAGGGTTAGGTTTACAGTTTTGTTAGGTTAACTTTCAGGTTGATGTTAGTGTTAATGTTAATTTAGGTTAGGGTTTGTGTTAGTGTTTTGCTTTAGTGTGCATTACGTATATTGATGCTGTTAATGCTAGGGGAAAGGATAGTTCAGGGTCTGTTTAAGTGATAGTGGTATGTCTAGATTTTAATGTTAGTTTTAGTGTAGGGTTAGTGCTTATGTTAGGAGCGTTAGGGTAGTGGGGGAGGGTTGGGTTACGCCGGGTTTCACTTCTGTTAGGTTTATGGCTAGTTTTATGGTTAGGGTTAGGTTAGCATTATGGTGAGCGACTTTGCATTTGGGTTAGGGTTAAGGTTGGGTAGGCCGCTAGGGTTGTGTGAGGTTTATGCGTGTTACAGCAGTGTTAGGGGTAGCGTTTGTTAGGGGTTCGGGTTCGGTTAGAATTTGCATTAGTTTTTGTCGATGGTCAGGGAAGTGATACGGTTCGCTTTGTGTTAGGGTTAGGTTAGTTTATGTATATTATTGTGTTAGTGTTAGTGTTAAGTTTAAGTTAGGCTTAGGGTTAGGGTTACGTTCGTTGGTTTTGGGTGTGTGTTACTTTAGCGTTAATGTTAGGTTTCAGGTTTTCTTTCAGAGTTAAGTGGGGTTTATAGTTTAGTTAGTGTTAAGTTATCATTAGGGTTAGTGGTTAGAATGAGTGTTCTGTTTAGTGTTTGTGTTAGCACTATGTTTAGGTTAGTGTTATGGTTAGGGTTAGTTTTATGGATTGGAATAGGTTTAGGTTAGGCTTATGATATACGTAGGATTAGGGTTAATATTCGTGTTAGTGTTAGTGTTATGGTTATGGTTATTGTTATGGTTAGGAGGAGGGTTCAGAATAGGGATTGCTTAGTGTTAGCGTTAGGGTTGGTGATAATGTCAGGTTTTGGGTTTGAGTTTGTGTTAGTGTTATTCTTAGCATTAGATTGTGGTTTGCTTAGAGTCACGGTCATGGTAAGTGCATGTGTTAGGTTTGGGTTAGGCTTAGAGTCAGTGTTAATGTTAGGTTAGCATTGGTGTTAGGTTAAGGTTTGGGTTAGTTTTAGTTTTCGTGTTGGGTTTTGCCTGGCGTTACATTTAGTTAGTTGTAATATTATGGTTACTTTTAGGGTTAGGATTAGCTTAGGGTTGGGGTTAGTGTTTATGTTAGGGTTAAGTTTCAGGGTTAATGTTAGAGTTAATGTACCTTTAGGTGAGGGTTAGTGTCATGGATTGGAATAGGTTCAGGTTAAGGTTATGTTATGCTTAGCTTTAGTCTTAATATTAGTGTTAGGGTTAGTGTTATGGTTATGGTTAGTGTTACAGTTAGGTGGAGGGTTCAGATTAGTGATTGTTAGGGTTAGCTTTAAGGTTGGTGATCATGTGAGGTTTAGGGTTTGAGTTGTATTAGTGTTAGTCATAGTGTTAGATTAAGGTTAGAGTCACGTTAGATTTGGTTAGAGTCACGGTTTGGGTTAGTGTTTGTCTTAGTTTATGGTTATGCTTAGGGTTATCTTCAAGTTAACGTTAGGTTAGGGTTGGTTTTAGGTTAACGTTCATGTCAGTTTTAGGTTTTTGTTGGGTTTGGCTGTGCGATACATTTAGTTAGTGGTAGCATTATTGCTATGTTTAGGGTTAGAGTTAGTTTAGGGTTAGGTTTACAGTTTTTGTTAGGTTAACTTTCAGGTTGATGTTAGTGTTAATGTTAATTTAGGTTAGGGTTAGAGTTAGTGTTTTGCTTTAGTGTGCATTACGTATATTGATGCTGTTAATGCTAGGGGAATGGATAGTTCAGGGTCTGTTTAAGTGATAGTGGTATGTCTAGATTTTACTGTTAGTTTTAGGGTTAGGGTTAGTGCTTATGATTATGGTAAGCGTTAGGGTTAGTGGTAGGTGTAGGGTTGGGTTTAGCGCCGTGGTTTCACTTTCTGTTAGGTTTATGGCTAGTTTTATGGTTAGGGTTAGGTTTAGCATTATGGTGAGCGTTACTTTAGCATTTGGGTTAGGGTTAAGGTTAGGGTTAGGCTTCGTGCTAGGGTTAGTGTGAGGTTTATGACAGTGTTACAGTCAGTGTTAGGGGTAGTGTTTGTTAGTGGGTTTAGGGTTACGGTTAGAATTTGCATTAGTTTTTGTCGTATGGTCAGGGCAAGTGATACGGTTACGGTTTGTGTTAGGGTTAGGTTAGTATTACGTTTATTATTAGTGTTAGTGTTAGTGTTAAGTTTAGGTTAGGCTTAGGGTTAGGGTTAAGGTTATCGTTGGGTTTGGGTGTGTGTTACTTTAGCGTTAATGTTACGTTTCAGGTTTTTTTTTAGAGTTTAAGTGGGGTTTATAGTTTACTTGGTGTTAATCTTATCGTTAGGTTTAGTGGTTAAAATGAGTGTTCTGTTTAGTGTTTGTGTTAGCACTATGTTTAGAGTTAGTGTTATGGTTAGGGTTAGTTTTATGGATTGGAATAGGTTTAGGTTAGGCTTATGATATGTGTAGGATTAGGGTTAATATTCGTGGTAGCGTCAGTGTTATGGTTATGGTTATTGTTATGGTTAGGAGGAGGGTTCAGAATAGGGATTGCTTAGTGTTAGCGTTAGGGCTGGTGATAATGTGAGGTTTTGGGTTTGAGTTTGTGTTAGTGTTAGCAGTAGATTGTGGTTTGCTTAGAGTCACGGTCATGGTAAGTGCATGTGTTAGGTTTGGGTTAGGCTTAGGGTCAGTGTTAATGTTAGGTTAGCATTGGTGTTAGGTTAAGGTTTGGGTTAGTTTTAGTTTTCGTGTTGGGTTTTGCCTGGTGTTACATTTAGTTAGTTGTAATATTATGGTTACTTTTAGGGTTAGGATTAGCTTAGGGTTGGGGTTAGTGTTTATGTTAGGGTTAAGTTTCAGGGGTAATGTTAGGGTTAATGTAACTTTAGGTTAGGGTTAGTGTCATGGATTGGAATAGGTTTAGGTTAAGGTTATGTTATGCTTAGGTTTAGTGTTAATATTAGTGTTAGGGTTAGTGTTATGGTTATGGTTAGTGTTACGGTTAGGTGGAGGGTTCAGATTAGGGATTGTTAGGGTAGCTTTAAGGTTGGTGATCATGTGAGGTTTAGGGGTTGAGTTGTATTAGTGTTAGTCATAGTGTTAGATTACGTTAGAGTCACGTTAGATTTGGTTAGAGTCACGGTTTGGGTTAGTGTTTTTCTTAGTTTATGGTTATGCTTAGGGTTATCTTCAGGTTAACTTTAGGTTAGGGTTGGTGTTAGGTTAACATTCGTGTCAGTTTTAGGTTTGTATTTTTTAATAATTAAATATGAGATGGTTACATTTAATTCTCTTTATGTATACTTATTTGTTTTGAGGCAGGGTCTTGCTTTGTAGCCAAGCCCACTTGAAGGTATTAGCAGTCATCTGTCCATACTTCCAAGTGCTGCAATTATAAACTTGCATAGAGAAATGTGAGGCATTGGTGTTTGTTTGACAGACAGGGTAAGGAAACATTGAATAAATTGATTAATTTGAAAACTGCTTCAATTATAAACTTGCACTACACATAGCTACCTAAATGCATGGGGCTTTTTTTTGTTTTTTTGTTTTTTTTTTTTTTTTTTGCAAATAGAGTATTTTTTATTTAATTTTATATAACAAAGTCCAATTAAATGAAAACAAACATTTATACACAATATTTGGGAATTTGGGCGTCGTTCTTTCCAAACTACTTCCTGCTGGTAAGGGGCGCTTTCTTGGGGGATTTGAAGAAGATTCAGATATCCTAGCTGTAGTCTGTAGGGCTGTTTTGTCCAGCTGTTTGGAATGTAGGATCAGCCTGTACTCTGTTTCAGGCGGTCTGGTGTGATCAAACCACATTAGTCTGGAAGGAATCCACATCTTTTCATTTTCTGTGGAAACAAAAATAAAAATACTTTTCCCCAGTAACTTGTTCTTCAACTTAAATTTTGGAGTCAAAGCATTTTTTTTTATTATTATTATTTTACATGTAGATCCCAGTTCCCTCTCCCTCCCTCGCTCCCTCCCCCCCAAGCCCTCCCTCCATCCTTCCCTCCCTTTAGCCCTCTCTACCCTCTCGCATGGGACTTTTTTGTAAAAGTAAAAAATTATATATGTTTAGGCTTATATTTTGTCATGTTCAAAATACAAGCTGGTAGGTATCTAAGACAGAGGAATATGTTGTCAGTTTAGCATTGCAAATGAAAGCATTCTAGTTGGAGGAGGGATATATATGACAAATGTGGAAGGCAGTTACCCTATCACCCTGCTTACAATTTTTTTCTTTTGTTTTACAGAGCATAATAATATTTTAACTTCAGAGAAATGGGAGGCATTGGTGTTTGTTTGAAAGAGGGGGTAAGGAAACATTGAATAAATTGATTAATTTGAAAACTGCTTCCCTCAAAGCCATGAAAACCTCAATTCACTCCTCACAATTCTTGAAAATTTATCCAGATTCCTGGGTTGTGGATTATGCCTTTAACACCAGTACTTTGGAGGCAGAGTCAGAGGCAGAAAGATCTTCAAAGGCCAGCCTGTTCTACAGAGTAAGTTTCAAGACAGCCAGGGCATCATATAGGAACCTTGTCTCGAGTGAAAAAACATAATGGTTGCATATACTTCTAACTTCAACATTGAGAGGCAGAGATAGGTGGACTGAGAAACTCCATCTCCAAAATACGTAAAAATAAGACAGCAGCTTAAGATACATTGTGCAATTGCATGCCTTTTCTGCTCTTGAATAAGAGCAGGTTTCAGTTTCTAGCCCATGTGGTGGACTATAACTGTACTGAACTGCTATTCCAGGGAAACCAGCACTGACTTGTGACTTCAGTGGTCACCAGATTCACAAGCAACACACTTAAATACATGAAGGAAAGAATCTCATAGTCTTGGAAGTTAGGCTTTATATCAAAAAAACAAGTAGACAGTATCACCCCAAACTTGATTTCTGTCCTCCATTCCTTCTTCATATATATGTCTGATCTACCATCCACCACCAGAGAATAAATGGGTACATAAGAGCCGAGTATATGTAGTGATACAAATAGTTGTTACCAGACAAATTTAAAACTTTGTGGCTCCTTTAATGATCAAATCTGTGTACCACTCAGCCATCCAGGATGATTCTGAAAATATGGGACACTAGGGAGAGCTGAATGATAATGTTGAGGTATCTCATGTTCCATTACTATTAAAGTAGAATCATACCACCCATGTCTGTAGATGGAATAATACCAATAGTCAGACTGCCTTTCAAAGGTAAGGATAATTGATCCTTCAAGAAGACCATGACATTAGACCATTTTCCTTAAGTTAATATGATTGATGTAGATGTGCTACATGAAAAATCCTTTTTTTTTCTTAAACACTCAAGTTCACTCATGTGAATTTAGGCACATGAGAACCTTTGGAGTATACTAATCACATCTGTTTTCTCTGAATATAAGGCAGTTTTTAAACAATGATTAGTGAAACTATATTTTTACAATATATAAATAATATTCACTCTACTTCATTCTTTATCCACCAGGAATGGGGCAGGATCTACTGTATTCATAGTAATGGGCAAAGAGGTGATCATGGGAATATTAGTGTAAGTATTGTGTAATTTGAGTACTGTATTGACAGTGAAAAACTGGCTGTGTTTATACTTGCAATATAGATTGTGCTGAGTACATATTGCTTTTGTCCCATTTGTGGGGATGGAATTTCATTAAGATTGTTGTTAACTTGGAGCAGGGCAATAATTCAGGTGTGTTTTACTACAGTATAAATTGGAGCAATCTGTATTTACTACCAAAGATATTACATGCAGGGCTATAAGTCAGGAATATTTTACTACAGTAGGAATTGTAAAAGGGAGTTGAGCATGGTGACTGATACCTGTAATCTTAACCTGAAAAGGAGGTTGGAGTATCGGGACTCTAGTTATTTTTTTACCACATAGGAGAAGTCAAGCACGAAACAAAGTCATAATTGTTCTTTCTTGCTAGAAGTATTAGGTGATCCTTTTTTCATTTTTTTCTGTTTGGCATAACCTACATTTTTGGCAGTTTATCTCTGTGTAATAGCTCTGCCCATCTTAGCCCATAGTTTGTATTCAAGGGTGGTCTCCAACTCACAGATAACCACTGCACTTCTGTCTCCCAAGTGCTACAATTAAAAAATTGTGACACCACCCGAGGCTTAAACTGCCTTGTATGTCAATTTAACCATTTGGCATTCCTATTATTTTGTAGTTCCATTACCATCCTTGCACCTTACTATAATCATATCTGGTTTCATTAAAAAAAAAAAAAACAGACAAGTGTCCATTAACTAGAAAAGAATTGTACACTCATGTAGAATTCCTCAAAAAATGTAAAAAAGACAGAATTCATAAACATAAACTACTCTTATAACAATATGAAGAACTATGTAAACTTCTTCATAGGCCTATATATGATTCGCATATCACCTCTGACCCCACCGTAGAGAAGCTGAACCTGTTCCAACAACATGTGGCAACTTTGAGGCAATCAAAGGTATGCTGCTGCATTCATTCCCGCATGAAATTTCATTGGACTTTTATGTATCTCATAACAATTTTGATTGTTTTAAGAATTTAGGAATTAACAGTTTGTCAATATTAATAACAAATCATATTGTGTATGAGAAAATTGTAACTAACTTCAGATTCAAGTTTTGAAAAAGATGGAATGTGTCAATTTCAAAGTGTATTTTCTGTGTCATTGCAGAGTATCGTGGCACTACATACATTGCTTTTGCAGGTAATATGTGTTCAGATTATGCAGTATCAATTCACTTGTATTTATCAATTTGAAAAACCTGACAGCTTTTGCCTTAATTCTAAATAAGGAGCCAGTTTGTATTAAGGGATCCTGAGGTAGGCATCACTTCAGTTTTAGACTAGCCTTGTACACAAAGTGAGTTTGGGGTCAGGCAGGGCTACACAGGGAAACCCTTTCTCCAGTAAACAAACAGAAAAGGCACATACAGGGATAGAATAGGTGAAGACAACCAACCACAATACAATATGGGATATATCTGTTTGTTTACTGTGTGTGTGTGTATGTGTGTGTGTGTGTGGGTGGGTGTGGGTGTGGGTGTGGGTGTTTGTGTTTATTTATGGGGAGAGAGAGGCAGAAGCACAGACAGACAGAGACAGTGCAATAGAGAGATCACATGTCAAAGTCAATTCAATCCCAATTGTCCATCTTATTTATCAGGTTCACATTTATGAAGGTAAACTTTTCTGCCACTGAGACTTACAGATCTCTCTCACCTTTCCAGTGCTATTATGTAGTTGGACTTTCTTGTCAGATTTTCTTGGAATATTCCATCCCCAAATAATGACACAGACATTTCTAAATTATGAATGATTGACCTTTAACTTAACCTTGTTCCCAACAATTTCCTATACCTTAACAAATGTCTATTAGCCTGTTGTCTATTATTCTGTATTTGCAGCTCCCTCTTTGTCTTCCTGGCATGGGTCCAGGCCTAGATTCATTCCCCTGAGTTTTTCTCTCAGCCCAGCAATCCTGCCTAACCATTCCTTTTGAGCAATTGGCCGTTTAACTTTTTATTAAACCAATTAAGTGTCTTAGGCAGTCAAGGTAAAAGGCACCCTATTTTCACATAATGATCAAATGTCCCACAAGTTTAACTTTTAATCATCCCCTTCTAGATTTAGCATTTTGCTTGATCTCTGGTCCTTCGTGTTTGTACTTTATTGACTGAGATATCTACTCAGGCCCTATTTTTCTTTGTTGGTAATAGAGGCTGAACTTAAATCTCTTAGTATCAGGAATTCTAGACACTAGCCAATAACCCCTAATTATAGCCCATAATTTACTACTTTTTAATTTAGAAACAAAATCGACCTCAATTTTGTGTGAATAAGAAATATAATAAAAATTAATTATTGTCTCAGAATGCATAGCACTAGCCATTTTAACTAAACTAATGCTTATTTATGTTAACAATATAAAATTTTATTCCTGAGATGATCATGGTGTTTCATGCCTTTGAACCCAGGACTCAGGAGCCAAAAGCATGAATCTCAATGAATTCCAGGCCAGTCACAGATACATAATGAGGCCCTTTCTTAAAAACACAACAATGGAAGAGACAGAAGACTAAAAGTTGAAGCACACTGACTGTACTTACAGAGGATATGAGTTAACTCCCACCAACCAGATGGTAGCTCACGACCATCTACAATCATATCTGTTGCCTTCTTCTTTTCTACCAGCAGACATTCAAGTAGGGTACTACATATGACAAAATAACTTTTAAAAATGAAATAAAATGTCCTACTGGTTACTTGAAACCCATCACTGGGCCTCTGCTAGAGTTCCCTCAGCTAAAGACCGCCAAATACTTGTTAGATCCCCATATCCTCTTGGGAACATCCTGAGTCCATGCATGCCGGATATTTTTTAAAATTAGTTCATGATTTTTTACCTGTAGATCCTTGTTCCCTATATCTCCCTCAATTTCTTCCCTTCCTCTTATCATCTGTTGCCCCCTCACATTCACCCTGACCACCCTGCCATCCTATTCACCCACAATCAACACATAGGGCTAGGCCATCCAAGTGGGGTCATGTATTTCTGACAGCGCATTTGAAGTGTTGATTAGAATGTCTCTTCTATATCTAGGTTTAGGAGGTATCCCTGGATTGGGGGAATGTGTCCTCAAGGTCCTTTTGCGCACCAGGAATACATCCAGGTCCCACTGTCTGAACTCCATTAGACAGCTCAGACCTTCTAGCTGATACCCATCTCAGGGGTCTGAGTCAGTTCCATGCTGGATTCACAGCTATCAGTCTGGGGTCCTATTAGCTCCTCCTTCATCAGGTCAGCTGTCTCAATGTGTTTCTGCAACTCGATCTTGTCCTCTGTCTCTCTCTGCATCTGGATTCTAGTTAGACACAGTGCTTACTTCTGGGTGTTTGCTTCTGTTTTCTACAGAGAGCAGATGAAGGCTCCAAGTCGCGCTCGAGTTAGTTGCTGATCTCATTTTCAGGGAAGGACAATAATGGAAGCCTTTCCACTGTTGCTCAGATTGTTAGTTGGAGTCAGTCTTGTAGGTCTCTAGATATAACTTTAGGTTCAACTTTCTCTTCAAACCAATAATGACTTGCTCTTTTATGTTCTCTCCCTCTCTACCATGTTCTACTTTTTGTGCCTGGGTTACCTCATACATGATTAATTCTTCAAGTGCCATCCACTTCCCTGTGCATTTCAAGATTCCATTTTTTCTGTCTATTAGTAGTCCATTGTGTAGATGTGCCACAAGTTCTTTATCCATTCTTCACTTGAGAGGCATCTGGGTAGCTTCTAGGTTCTTGCTATTACAAATAATGCTGCTATACATATAATTAAACACTTGTCTCTGTTGCATGAATGTGGATAATTTGGGTATATGGCTATGAGTGGGATTGCCAGGTCCTGTGGTAAACCAATTCCCATCTTGCTGAGGAACTGCCATAGCTATCTTGAAAATGGCTGTACAAGTTTGAACTCCCAAAAGCAGTGGAGGAGAGTTCCCCTTTCTACACATCCTGTCCAGCAGTACTCAGGAGCCAAAAGCATGAATCTCAATGAATTCCAGGCCAGTCAAAATTACATAATGAGGCCTTTTCTGCAAACACAACAATGGCATGGATAGATGGCTAAAAGTTCAAGCACACTGATTGTACTTACAGAGGATATGAGTTACTTCCCACCAACCAGATGGTAGTTCACAACCATCTACAATGAGATTGTTGCCCTCTTATTTTCTACCAGGAGATATTCAAATAGGATATTACATATGATAAATAATTTTTAAATGAAACAAAACGTCCTACTGGATACTTGAAACCCATCACTGGGCCTCTGCTAGAGTTCCCTCAGCTAAAGACCACAAGATATCTGTTAGATCCACTAATCCTCTTGGGCACATTCTGAGTCCCTACATACTGAATTTTTTAAAATTATTATTGTTTATTTTACATGTCGATTCCTATCCCGCACTTGATACCCTCCCTCCCTCTTACATTCTCTCCCCCTTTACATTCACCCTGACCACCTCCCCTTCCATTCACCCCCTCTCCAATATGGGGCTATGCCATCCAGGTAGGGTCATGTATTTCTGACATTGAGAGTTCAGTTTAAGGTATGGTTAGAGTTAAGGGTGAGCATTATGGTTGGTGGTAGCGTTAGTGTTGGGTTCCTGAAGCCCGGGAAAGGACTGAGAGCCCATGGCGAAAATAACAGGAAAGGAAAGTAACTTTCAGATAGAAGAGAGTTTCCCCTTAGCAGTCTATGTAATTTTTTGGGACCTTTGCTAAGCAATCAGTGGGATAAGAGATGTGGGAAGAAACATTTGAGGCACCCATAGATAATGTGACCCAGAGCCATAGGTCAACATCTCTACCAGAGATGATTAATAAAGGAGTAGAGCCGTGCTGATATCATGCACCTGGGCTTGCCCAAGGATCCAGAGCTCTTGGGGATTGTACTGCAGAAGCAATGGGGGAAATGTGGGTAGGAGCAAGATGTGTAACTGATGGACTACCTGTGAGGTCTAGACAGAGAGGGAAACTTTGGAAAAACACGGAGGGCCAGAATCAGGGTTTGGTGTGATAGCAGAACCTGGAGCCCAGAGACAGAAAGGTGAAACAGGAGCCCAGGTCTGAAGAAGGCACATGGGTTTCCCATCCTGTAGTGATTTTTGCCTCAAGGGATGGAGTCACCTTTGATACATGTGAACTTCCTGGCAGAGGATGAGGAGCTGTAGCTCTGGAGAACCCTGATATGCCCTTGGTCAGCACCCAAAGAGGAAGCAGAGGCAAGGAGCAAGTCCTATCCTTTTCTGAGGAAGCAGTGCAGCATGCAAAGTAGAGCTAAATCCCACACAGCTGCCTGCAGTCTAAGCATAGAGAGGAATGCTGCATGCCAGGCGTTATCACTGAACTTCCAGGCCAAGACTGCCTTGTGGAAATTGTACAAGGATGTTCTGTGTCTTCCCAGTCCACACACAGAAGCCACCAGCTACAAGTGGCTAAATGATTGTCATGATAAACAGTCAATTCCAGGCTCTTTCTTGACAAAAAGTAGGTTTAGCTGCAAGTTTGTGGTGTTGAGGAACACTTGGCAAGTGAAATTCCACATGAAGATGCTATGTACACTAGGTACTTTAGTGAGGCTACCCTGGAAGTAATATCAAAATCCTGGTCATTTTAAGGATGTGGACAGCTTCTGAAAAGGTCAGAGTACCTAGTGTGAGACATATGACCCAGGAAATACAGGAGAAGAGCCATTTTTAAATTCTTAATTTTTATCTCAAAATACATAATAAAAACTATAGCTTCATATACATAGTAGTATCAAAGTTTCAGTTTTACTTTCCAAAATTTTTATGTAGTAAATGTGCATGCATTTGTTCCTGAGTGACAGGAGCCTTCAGAACCCAGAAGAGGGTATCAGGTCTCCTGTTAAAAGAATTACAGATAGGTGTGAACCACCATGTGGATGCTAGGAATTGAACCAGGTGTCCTCTAAGGGCATTAACCACTGAGCCAGCCCTGGTGCCCCAAGCCCTGCAGAGCTGCATTTGTTCTGAAAAGTGAATCCTATGTGTTCCTTTGGGACTGTGGCTGATATGTCTTATTCAACCTTAGAGGTAGGTTTCTCACCTGAAGCAAAATGCTGTGGATTTTTAGACTTCAGAGGTAAAACTCTGTTTTCTAAAACCCAGGTATGCAAGGCTCAAATTCCTCAGGGCTTAATTTAAAAAAAACAAAATTCCTCAAAGCTTTCCAAACATACTAAGAAGTTTGGACTTCATCTTGTGGGGAACTAGAAGCTCTAGAGGGTAGTTAGGTAGCAATGGAAATCACCAAGTTTAGCAAATGATTGAAAGCTGCATGGCCTTCATATTAATAAGGTAAGAATATAGAATCTCGGGATGCACTTATTGGCCCACACCCATGCAGTCATGGCCCCCTCTTCTCCTCTTTAGGAAAGTGCATAAATGAACTTCAGTGTTGCGATTGTCATAGATGCTATGAAAGTAAAGTCTGAAGAAAGGGTTCTCCCACAAGCCAGAGTAGGCTCCTCTGAGCACTAAAGCTTGTCTGAAACCATAAAACCACCCGAAAGAGAAACAAACACCTCAAAGAGCTGAATTTGCTAGACTGTCCAGTCCTCTACAGACCTCTAAGTAACCAGTTAGGGCATATGGAGGGCTTTTGAGAATTTGTTTCATTAAATACAGTCCATGTTGAGGACTAAGTTATTGTATAAATTATCTAAATCAGAAGTACATGTTAAATATCATTTCCAGTTATGCGCTTCTCTTTAGTATCAGCTAAGGTCTTGTGGCCACACAAGTCACTGTACATGCATGGTGAGAATGCAACATGTGGTTTGCACTAAATGTCTTCTCCCCAACCCTACCCAGTGATATGTTGGGAGCTCAAAATAGCCAAAATTGGAGTTATTTCCTCTGAAATTAACAAGAAGTTGAGAGATTCTTCTGCAAAAAGGGAATATACAACTGTCAGTCTAACATTAATGTTCACACACTGCATCATTCTCTCCGTGCAGAGGTCCCCCACGACCACATTCTTTGTAAATGTAGTAGTCCATCACTCAATGAATCAGCTGACATAAAAGTTACCAAGTTCATGTTTAGGGTGGTGTGATGATCTGACTATTTTTTTGCATTTACTTGAACTGGGTGATTCTTTATACTACACACACACATACACACACACACACACACACACACACACACACACACATCACAGACACACAAAGGCAGAGAATATCTCTTACTGAGCCTCAAATATTGGGATGGTTTCCCAAGGCAGCTAAGACAAGATGCTGGTCTGGTCCCTGGTGTAAGGACTAAAAGAAGGGCACTGCCACCATGGTACCAACAAATCCCATGGTAACTGTCCTGGGTGTCTTTCTGAGGTGTCCAGTTCCTAAATGTCACTATGTGGCTAAGAACCCTACAGGAGAACTAATTTGTGATACCCAAAACATAAGTACATAGCTGGAGGCAGCAACAGCTGTTTGATCCAAACTATTCACCATCATGCCCTTAGGTAGACCCTCTACCTGGACAACTGTGGCTGGAGATGGCTCATTGGGTAAAAGGTCAGGGACAGTGACACATGACTTTTTCTCCAAATACAGAGGAGAGGGACAATATGGAGACAGGAGTCTCCTGCAGTGCATTAACCAGCCAGCCTAGCAGAATCCTTGAAATCCAGGTTCAGTGAAGGGCACTTTCTAGGCAGTAACTCAATCACTGCTGAGATTAGCTTTGCTATGGGTTTGACTCCTCAGAAATAGCTTCATGACCTTGGACTTGAGAAGCAAGAAGTTGGGACTTTTGTTGTTGTTTGGGTTTTTTTTGGTTTTGTTTTTGTTTTTTTGAGACAGGATTTATGTGTAATCACTATGTTCAACCAGGCTGATCTTGAAATCACAGATTCTCTGGTCTCTCAAGTGCTAGAATTAAAGACATCTACTACTATCCTGGTAGGAAAAGGCTGTGTAAAGTAAGACATGAGGGGAAAAAAAGGTCATGAAGGCAACCTTTTTAAAATATTGATAGATTAGTTTGTTTTTAATATTTATTTTTCTTTTGTATGTATATGACTGTGTGTTTGTACAAGCACATATAGGTGCCCTCAAAAAAAAAAAAAAAAAAAGCCATCAGAACCCCTACAACACCTGGAGTTACATGTGGTAGTAAGCTCACCCTGTGGAGTCTGGAAACCAATCTCTCATCTTTCTGCTTACTTGGTTACTTTTTGAGATAGGGTCTCCAAACACAGGCTAGCCTTGAACTTGCTATGTAGCTGTGTAGCTGAGGATGACCTTGAACCTCTGATCTTCCTGCCTCTACCTCCCAAATACTGGGATTATAGGTAAACACCACCATACATACCCAGTTTCTGGAGAGCCAGGAATAGAGCCCAGGGTCTCATGCATGTTAGGCAAGCACTCTCTAAACACTGAGCTACATCACAAATTGAACTTTCTGGAAGTTAAGAATTCTCTCCAATAGAAGACACTTAAAATTGGCCAGAAAGGCAACACAGTAAGGAATGAAACTGTTGGTATATAAAGCAGACATAGGGCCTGTATCCAAAGTAGGGAAACAAGTGCAAACCTGTAGAAAAAGACAGCCCAGTAAAAACTGATCAAGGGCTCAGGCAGACATTTCAGAAACCGCGGGCTCTTTTGAGCAAGTGGAAAGGTTGCAGTTGTCAGTGAAATCAACAGGCAAATGGAACCATCAGTGCACAGTCATAAGTCTACACAAAAATGTAAAAACTTAATGGCAGGGCCAGTGAAAAAGTAAGGTCACTTGCCTGGCTCCTTCAATTTGTCTCTGACTTCCACTCCTGCTATGGGACCTGCTCCCAATAAATGCTTGTTTGAAACACATACACAGAGAGACAGAGGGATGGGGAAGGAGAATAAGAGAGAAAGAGGAACATGCTAGAAGGTGCACACTAGTTCTGTTCATAGTAGCCACAAACTGGAACAACACAAATATCCATCAGCATTAGAGTGGAATTAGGCATGGGTGAGGAAGAGGCCAAGTAGATGGAGAAGCTTAGGGTCAAACTGAGGGCCTCACAGGTGCTAGGGCAGTGCTCTGCTGCTGAGCCTCCAAACTCAACCTCTCTGTGCAAAAGTCATCTCACAGCTGTAGAGCCCTCAGTCCCTGTCTATCAGGTTCAAGTACTTATCCCTTTAAATTCTTCCCTCATCTCCTATTTAGGTGAACTAGGTGGTGTGTACCAATCGAAAGTGCCCCAGTAGATCAAAAGAAGGCAAGAACAAGGCATCCCTTAGCACTTAAATGTTCCTGCCATCTGAATGTCAGCTCTAGCGTGAGAGAGCTGTGTTTTCCTGTTGCACAGTGGTGCTTGATATATAAGTATTGCCATGGATGAATCCAAAAAGAGGCTGAGGAAATGTGATTCATTCCCTTTGCCAAAGAGGGCTGCCTACCTGCAGAGGCTCAGCAGGGTGGGTCTGCCCTTACCCCCTCTGGCAGGTGTTAATGAGATTAGCAATTAAAAGGCAGGCCAGCAGTGGCCAGACACCAGGAACTGACTGAGAGTCAGCTCAGGAAATGGAGAAGGCATGGCCTCAGTGAGGCAACCAGCTGTAGTTCCTGTTTGCCTGTATCCCCTATGCCATGGGCTTGGATAGTGTGGTGTTTCCCATACCTGTGCCAGATAGGACAGTGGAGTTGAGTGCCCACTAGCAGGATACGGGAGTTGCCTGGATACAGGTGGCAGTGATCCTTGATGCAGGTGGGATATATCACTTGTTCCTAGATATCCCAGGATGCCCTTACCTTCTGTTAAAAAGAGACATCCTGTCAAATGTAGGAGCCTGGATTTGTTTTGACTCTGAACAGCCATCAGTATCCGATAAACAGGGAAGGAGCTTGATCCTGTAGGCAGTGGATGGTTTGGCTGTCTAAAAGCTATGGCTGCCATGGCTGTACTGGTCAAAGACTCTGACATGTTAACTTAGGGGCAGAAAGTAACTACAATAGCCCCCCATGCACTGGTGAGCAGGAGAGCATTGTCCGGCAGCCCACAGAACAATGGATGTCCAATGCCCACATGAATCACTGATGCACTACCTGCCACTCTTCTGCCTGAGAAGACTGAAGAACAAGTAATTTGGGACTGTCATCACCTGCTGATTAAAGAGACAGGAGATTGCAAAGACCTTACAGTCTTCCCTCTGGCCATGGAAACACTAACTTGGTTCACTGATGGGAACCTTGTGAAAGGTAAAGAAAGGACTGGGACAAGGATGTGAATGAAACCTGCAGAGTTTGAGCCAGCAGCCTGCCAGAAGGAAACTCAGCATAAGAAGCTGAGCTCTTGGCCTTAACACAGGCCTTGAAGCTGGCCAAAGAAAAGAAAAAAAAATCTGTAAACCTGTACATGGGCAGCAGTTATACTGTTATAACTGTCCATGTGCAAGGGGCTATCTGTAAACAAAGGGGACTGGCTAAGCTTTACTGTGAGCAAGTGAGAGAGCCAGAGATGAGCTGACACCTGCATTCCTCCACATTTTCTTCCCACTGTCCTGCTTGAGTCGCTGCTGTAATTCTCATTAGGGACAGTGACCTGGAGCATAAGCTAAGTAAGCCCCTTTCTGGCCTGCATTGTGTGTGGTCAGTGTTTTAGCACAGCAACAGATGCTCACCAGAACGGTAAGATAAGATTTTCTTCTTTTCAACTGTGGTGAAGTAAATGTATGTTTTATTGTTTATTTTCATCTCATTTGTTCTTTTGCCAAGATAGGTTCTTAGCAATACAGTCGTTTCTGTCCTTGAATTTGTGACTCCTGTCTCAAGCTTCTGAGTACTGAGCAAGGCATGTACCATCCCACTGGTTTGTATTTTTCAATAATTAAATATGAGATGGTTACATTTAATTCTCTTTATGTACTCTTATTTGTTTTGAGGCAGGGTCTTGCTTTGTAGCCAAGCCCACTTGAAGGTATTAGCAGTCATCTGTCCATACTTCCAAGTGCTGCAATTATAAACTTGCATAGAGAAATGGGAGGCATTGGTGTTTGTTTGAAAGACGGGGTAAGGAAACATTGAATAAATTGATTAATTTGAAAACTGCTTCAATTATAAACTTGCACTACACATAGCTACCTAAATGAATGGGGCTTTTTTGTAAAAGTAAAAAATTATATATGTTTAGGCTTATATTTTGTCATGTTCAAAATACAAGCTGGTAGGTATCTAAGACAGAGGAATATGTTGTCAGTTTAGCATTGTAAATGGAAAGCATTCTAGTTGGAGGAGGGATATATATGACAAATGTGGAAGGCAGTTACCCTATTCACCCTGCTTAAATATTTTTCTTTGTTTTACAGAGCTTAATAATATTTTAACTTTAGAGAAATGGGAGGCATTGTTGTTTGTTTGAAAGAGGTGTAAGGAAACATTGAATAAATTGATTAATTTGAAAACTGCTTCCCTCAAAGCCATAATAACCTCAATTCACTCCTCACAATTCTTGAAAATTAATCCAGATTGCTGGGTTGTGGATTATGCCTTTAACACTAGTACTTTGGAGGCAGAGTCAGAGGCAGGAAGATATTCAAAGCCAGCCTGTTCTACAGAGTAAGTTTCAAGACAGCCAGCGCATCCTATAGGAACCTTGTCTCGAGTGAAAAAACATAATGGTTGCATATACTTCTAACTTCAACATTGAGAGGCAGAGATAGGTGGAATGAGAAACTCCATCTCCAAAATACATAAAAATAAGACAGCAGCTTAAGATACATTGTGCAATTGCCTGCCTTTTCTGCTCTTGAATAAGAGCAGGTTTCAGTTTCTAGCCCATGTGGTGGACTACAACTGTCCTGAACTGCTATTCCAGGGAAACCAGCACTGACTTGTGACTTCAGTGGTCACCAGATTCACAAGCAACACACTTAAATACATGAAAGAAAGAATCTCATAGTCTTGTAAGTTAGGCTTTATATCAAAAAACCAAGTAGACAGTATCACCCCAAACTTGATTTCTGTCCTCCATTCCTTCTTCATATATATGTCTGATCTACCATCCACCACCAGAGAATAAATGGGTACATAAGAGCCAGTTATATGTAGTGATACAAATAGTTGTTACCAGACAAACTTAAAACTTTGTGGCTCCTTTAATGATCAAACCTGTGTACCACTCAGGCATCCATGGTGATTCTGAAAATATGGGACACTAGGGAGAGCTGAATGATAATGTTGAAGTGTCTCATGTTCCATTACTATTAAAGTAGAATCATACTACCCATGTCTATAGATGGAATAATACCAATAGTCAGACTGCCTTTCAAAGATAAGGATAATTGATCCTTCAAGAAGACCATGACATTAGACCATTTTCCTTAAGTTAATATGATTGATGTAGATGTGCTACATGAAAAATCCTTTTTTTTTTTTTTTTTTTTTCTTAAACACTCAAGTTCACTCATGTGAATTTAGGCACATGAGAACCTCTTTGGAGTATACTAATCACATCTGTTTTCTCTGAATATAAGGCAGTTTTTAAACAATGATTAGTGAAACTATATTTTTACAATATATAAATAATATTCACTCTACTTCATTCTTTATCCACCAGGAATGGGGCAGGATCTACTGTATTCATAGTAATGGGCAAAGAGGTGATCATGGGAATATTAGTGTAAGTATTGTGCAATTTGAGTACTGTATTGACAGTGAAAAACTGGCTGTGTTTATACTTGCAATACAGATTGTGCTGAGTACATATTGCTTTTGTCCCATTTGTGGGGATGGAATTTCATTAAGATTGTTGTTAACTTGGAGCAGGGCAATAATTCAGGTGTGTTTTACTACAGTATAAATTGGAGCAATCTGTATTTACTACCAAAGATATTACACGCAGGGCTATAATTCAGGGATATTTTACTACAGCAGGAATTATAAAAGGGAGTTGAGCATGGTGACTGATACCTGTAATCTTAACCTGAAAAGGAGGTTGGAGTATCAGGACTCTAGTTATTTTTTTAGCACATAAGAGAAGTCAAGCATGAAACAAAGTCATAATTGTTCTTTCTTGCTAGAAGTATTAGGTGATCCTTTTTTCATTTTTTTTCTATTTCGCATAACCTACATTTTTGGCAGTTTATCTCTGTGAAATAGCCCTGCCCATCTTAGCCCATAGTTTGTATTCAAGGGTGGTCTCCAACTCACAGATAACCACTGCACTTCTGTCTCCCAAGTGCTACAATTAAAAAATTGTGACACCACCCGAGGCTTAAATTGCCTTGTATGTCAATTTAACCATTTGGCATTCCTATTATTTTGTAGTTCCATTACCATCCTTGTACCTTACTATAATCATATCTGGTTCCATAAAAAAAAAAAAAACAGACAAGTGTCCATTAACTAGAAAAGAATTGGACACTCATGTAGAATTCCTCAAAAAATGTAAAAGAGACAGAATTCATAAACATAAACTACTTTTATAACAATATGAGGTACTTTGTAAACTTCATTATAGGCCTATGTATGATGCGCATATCACCTCTGACCCCACAGTAGAGAAGCTGAACCTGTTCCAACAACATGTGGCAACTTTGAGGCAAACAAAGGTATGCTGCTGCATTCATTCTCCCATGAAATTTCATTGGACTTTTATGTATCTCATAACAATTTTGATTGTTTTAAGAATTTAGGAATTAACAGTTCGTCAATATTAATAACAAATCATATTGTGTATGAGAAAATTGGAACTAACTTCAGATTCAAGTTTTGAAAAAGATGGAGTGTGTCAATTTCAAAGTGTATGTTCTGTGTCATTGCAGAGTATCGTGGAACTACATACATTGCTTTTGCAGGTAATATGTGTTCAGATTATGCAGTATCAATTCACTTGTATTTATCAATTTGAAAAACCTGACAGCTTTTGCCTTAATTCTAAATAAGGAGCCAGTTTGTATTAAGGGATGCTGAGGTAGGCATCACTTCAGTTTTAGACCAGCCTTGTACACAAAGTGAGTTTGGGGACAGGCAGGGATACACAGGGAAACCCTTTCTCGAGGAAACAAACAGAAAAGGCACATACAGGGATAGAATAGGTGAAGACAACCAACCACAATACAATATGGAATATATCTGTTTGTTTACTGTGTGTGTGTGTGTGTGTGTGTGTGTGTGTGTGGGGGTGGGTGTGGGTGTGGGTGTGTGTGTTTATTTATGGGGAGAGAGAGGCAGAAGCACAGATAGACAGAGACAGAGCAATAGAGAGATCACGTGTCAAAGTCAATTCAATTCCAATTGTCCATCTTATTTATCAGGTTCACATTTATGAAGGTAAACTTTTCTGCAACTGAGACTTACAGATCTCTCTCACCTTTCCAGTGCTATTAGGTAGTTGGACTTTCTTGTCAGATTTTCTTGGAACAATCCATCCCCAAATAATGACACAGACATTTCTAAATTATGAATGATTGGACTTTAACTTAACCTTGTTCCCAACGTTTTTCTATACCTTGACAAATATCTATTAGCCTATTGTCTATTATTCTGTATTTGCAGCTCTCTCTTTGTCTTCCTGGCATGGGTCCAGGCCTAGATTCATTCCCCTGAGTTTTTCTCTCAGCCCAGCAATCCTGCCTAACCATTCCTTTTGAGCAATTGGCCGTTTAACTTTTTATTAAACCAATTAAGGGCCTTAGGCAGGCAAGGTAAAAAGCACCCTATTTTCACATAATGATCAAATGTCCCACAAGTTTAACTTTTAATCATCCCCTTCTAGATTTAGCATTTTGCTTGATCTCAGGTCCTTCGTGTTTGTACTTTATTGACTGAGATACCTACTCAGGCCCTATTTTGCTTTGTTGGTAATAGAGGCTGAACTTAAATCTCTTAGTATCATGAATTCTAGACACTAGCCAATAACCCCTAATTATAGCCCATAATTTACTACTTTTTAATTTAGAAACAAAATCTACCTCAATTTTGTGCGAATAAGAAATGTAATAAAAATTAATTATTGTCTCAGAATGCATAGCACTAGCCATTTTAACTAAACTAATGCTTATTTATGTTAACAATATAAAATTTTATTCCTGAGATGATCATGCTGTTTCATGCCTTTGAACGCAGGACTCAGGAGCCAAAAGCATGAATCTCAATGAATTCCAGGCCAGTCACAGATATATAATGAGGCCCTTTCTTAGAAACACAACAATGGAAGAGACAGAAGACTAAAAGTTGAAGCACACTGACTGTACTTACAGAGGATATGAGTTAACTCCCTCCAACCAGATGGTAGCTCACGACCATCTACAATCAGATCTGTTGCCCTCTAATTTTCTACCAGCTGACATTCAATTAGGGTACTACATATGACAAAATAACTTTTAAAAATGAAATAAAATGTCCTACTGGTTACTTGAAACCCATCACTGGGCCTCTGCTAGAGTTCCCTCAGCTGAAGACCGCCAAATACCTGTTAGATCCCCATATCCTCTTGGGAACCTCCTGAGTCCATGCATGCCGGATATTTTTTAAAATTAGTTCATGATTTTTTACATGTAGATCCTTGTTCCCTATATCTCCCTCAATTCCTTCCCTTCCTCTTATCATCTGTTGCCCCCTCACATTCACCCTGACCACCCTGCCATCCTATTCACCCACAATCAACACATAGGGCTAGGCCATCCAAGTGGGGTCATGTATTTCTAACAGCACATTTGAAGTGTTGATTAGAATGTCTCTTCTATGTCTAGGTTTAGGGGGTATCCCTGGATTGGGGGAATGTGTCCTCAAGGTCCTTTTGTGCACCAGGAATACATCCAGGTCCCACTGTCTGAACTCCATTAGACAGCTCAGA
This sequence comes from Phodopus roborovskii, assembly GCF_943737965.1. Taxonomy (NCBI): domain Eukaryota; kingdom Metazoa; phylum Chordata; class Mammalia; order Rodentia; family Cricetidae; genus Phodopus; species Phodopus roborovskii. The sequence goes on from NW_026126979.1 coordinate 58,433, forward strand.
CCTTCTAGCTGATACCCATCTCAGGGGTCTGAGTCAGTTCCATGCTGGATTCACAGCTATCAGTCTGGGGTCCTATTAGCTCCTCCTTCATCAGGTCAGCTGTCTCAACGTGTTTCTGCAACTCGATCTTGTCCTCTCTCTCTCTCTCTGCATCTGGATTCTAGTTAGACGCAGTGTTTACTTATGGGTGTTTGCTTCTGTTTTCTACAGAGATTAGATGAGGGCTCCATGTAGCGCTCGAGTTAGTTGCTGATCTCATTTTCAGGTAAGGTCAATGATGGAAGCCTTTCCAATGTTGATCAGATTGTTAGTTGGAGTCAGTCTTGTAGGTCTCTAGATATAACTTTAGGTTCAACTTTCTATTCAAACCAATACTGACTTGCTCTTTTATGTTCTCTCCCTCTCTACCATGTTCTACTTTTTGTGCCTGGGTTACCTCATTCATGATTATTTCTTCAAGTGCCATCCACTTGCCTGTGCATTTCAAGATTCCATTTTTTCTGTCTATTAGTAGTTCATTGTGTAGATGTGCCACAAGTTCTTTATCCATTCTTCACTTGAGAGGCATCTGGGTAGCTTCAAGGTTCTTGGTATTACAAATAATGCTGCTATAGATATAATTAAACACTTGCCTTTGTTGCATGAATGTGGATAATTTGGGTATATGGCTATGAGTGGGATTGCCAGGTCCTGTGGTTAACCAATTCCCATCTTGCTGAGGAACTTCCATAGCTATCTTGGAAATGGCTGTACAAGTTTGAACTCCCAAAATCAGTGGAGGAGAGTTCCCCTTTCTACACATCCTGTCCAGAAGTACTCAGGAGCCAAAAGCATGAATCTCAATGAATTCCAGGCCAGTCAAAATTACATAATGAGGCCTTTTCTTCAAACACAACAATGGAATGGATAGATGGCTAAAAGTTCAAGCACACTGATTGTACTTACAGAGGATATGAGTTACTTCCCACCAAGCAGATGGTAGTTCACAACCATCTACAATGAGATTGTTGCCCTCTTATTTTCTACCAGGAGATATTCAGGCAGGATATTACATATGATAAATAATTTTTAAATGAAACAAAACATCCTACTGGATACTTGAAACCCATCACTGGGCCTCTGCTAGAGTTCCCTCAGCTAAAGACCTCAAGATCTCTGTTAGATCCACTAATCCTCTTGGGCACATTCTGAGTCCCTACATACTGAATTTTTTTAAGTTATTATTGTTTATTTTACATGTCGATTCCTATCCCTCACTCGATACCCTCCCTCCCTCTTACATTCTCTCCCCCTTTACATTCACCCTGACCACCTCCCCTTCCATTCACCCCCTCTCCAATATGGGGCTATGCCATCCAGGTAGGGTCATGTATTTCTGAAATTGAGAGTTCAGTTTAAGGTATGGTTAGAGTTAGGGTGAGCATTATGGTTGGTGGTAGCGTTAGTGTTGGGTTCCTGAAGCCCAGGAAAGGAGTGAGAGCCCATGGTGAAAATAAAAGGAAAGGAAACTAACGTTCAGATAGAAGAGAGTTTCCCCTTAGCAGTCTATGTAATTATTTGGAACCTTTGCTAAGCAATCAGTGGGATAAGAGATGAGGGAACAAACATTTGAGGCACCCACAGATAATGTGACCCAGAGCCATAGGTCAACACCTCTACCAGAGATGATTAATAAAGGAGTAGAGCCGTGCTGATATCATGCACCTGGGCTTGCCCAAGGATCCAGAGCTCTTGGGGATTGTACTGCAGAAGCAATGGGGGAAATGTGGGTAGGAGCAAGATGTGTAAACTGATGGACTACCTGTGAGGTCTAGACAGAGAGGGAAACATTGGAAAAACACAGAGGGCCAGAATCAGGGTTTGGTGTGATAGCAGAACCTGGAGCCCAGAGACAGAAAGGTGAAACAGGAGCCCAGGTCTGAAGAAGGCACATGGGTTTCCCATCCTGTAGTGATTGTTGCCTCAAGGAATGGAGTCACCTTTGATACATGTGATCTTCCTGGAAGAGGATGAGGAGCTGTAGCTCTGGAGAACCCTGATATGCCCTTGGTCAGCACCCAAAGAGGAAGCAGAGGCAAGGAGCAAGTCCTATCCTTTTCTGAGGAAGCAGTGCAGCATGCAAAGTAGGGCTCCATCCCACACAGCTGCCTGCAGTAAGCATAGAGAGGAATGCTGCATGCCAGGCGTTATCACTGAACTTCCAGGCCAAGACTGCCTTGTGGAAATTGTACAAGGATGTTCTGTGTCTTCCCAGTCCACACACAGAAGCCACCAGCTACAAGTGGCTAAATGATTGTCATAATAAACAGTCAATTCCAGGCTCTTTCTTGACAAAAAATAGGCTTAGCTACAAGTTTGTGGTGTTGAGGAACACTTGGCAAGTGAAATTCCACATGAAGATGCTATGTACACTAGGTACTTTAGTGAGGCTACCCTGGATGTAATATCAAAATCCTGGAGATGGTAAGGATGTGGGCAGCTTCTGAAAAGTTCAGAGGACCTAGTGTGAGACATATGACCCAGGAAATACAGGAGAAGTGCCATTTTTAAATTCTTAATATTTATCTAAAAATACATAATAAAAACTATAGCTTCATATACATAGTAGTATCAAAGTTTCAGTTTTACTTTCAAAAATTTTTATTTAACAAATGTGACAGGAGCCTTCAGAACCCAGGAGAGGGTATCAGGTCTCCTGTTAAAAGAATTACAGATAGTTGTGACCCACCATGAGGGTGCTAGGAATTGAACCGGGCGTGCACTTAACCACTGAGCCAGCCCTTGGTGCCCCAAGCCCTGCAGAGCTGCATTTGTTCGGAAAAGTGAATCGTAAGTGTTCCTTTGGGACTGTGGCTGATATGTCTTATTCAACCTTATAGGTAGGTTTCTCACCTGAAGCAAAATGCTGTGGATTTTTAGACTTCAGAGGTAAAACTCTGTTTTCTAAAACCCAGGTATGCAAGGCTCAAATTCCTCAGGGCTTAATTTAAAAAAAAAAAAAATTCCTCAAAGCTTTCCAAACAAACTAAGGAGTTTGGACTTTATCTTGTGGGGAACTAGAAGCTCAAGAGGGTAGTTATGTAGCAATGGAAATCACCAAGTTGAGCAAATGATTGAAAGCTGCATGGCCTTCATATTAATAAGGTAAGAATATAGAATCTCGGGATGCACTTATTGGCCCACACCAATGCAGTCATGGCCCCCTCTTCTCCTCTTTAGGAAAGTGCATAAAACAACTTCAGTTTTGCAATTGTCATAGATGCTATGAAACTAAAGTCTGAAGAAAGGGTTCTCCCACAATCCAGAGTAGGCTCCTCTGAGCACTAAAGCTTATCTGAAACCTCAAAACCACCTGAAAGAGAAACAAACACCTCAAAGAGCTGTATTTGCTCTACTGCACCATCCTCTACAGAGCTCTGAGTAACCAGTTAGGGCACATGGAGGGCTCTTGAGAATTTGTTTCATTAAATGCAGTCCATGTTGAGGACTAAGTTATTGTATAAATTATCTAAAGCAGAAGTAAATGTTAAAAATCATTTCCAGTTATTTGCTTCTCTTTAGTATCAGCTAAGGTCTTGTGGCCACACATGTCACTGTACGTGCATGGTGAGAATGCAACATGTGTTTTGCCACTAAATGTCTTCTCCCCAACCATACCCGATGATAAGGTGGAAGCTCAAAATAGCCTATATTTGAGGTATTAGCACAGAAATTAACAAGCAGATGAGAGATTCTTCTGCAAAAAGTTAATATACTTCTGTCAGTCTAACATTAATGTTCACACACTGCATCACTCTCTCAGTGCAGAGGTCTCCTACGACCACACTCTTTGTAAATATAGTAGTCCATCACTCAATGAATCAGCTGACATAAAAGTTACCAAGTTCATGTTTAGGGTGGTGTGATGATCTGACTATTTTATTTGCATTTACTTGGACTGGGTGATTATTTATACCACACACACACACACATACACACACACACACACACACACACACACACACACACACACCATAGAGACACAATGGCAGAGAATTTCACTTACTGTGCCTCAAATATTGGAATGGCTTCCCAAGGCAGCTAAGACCAGATGCTGGCCTGGTCCCTGGTGTCAGGACTGAAAGAAGGGCACTGCCAGCATTGTACTAACAAATGCCTTGGTAACTGTCCTGAGTATCTTTCTGAGGTGTCCAGTTCCTGAATATCACTATGTGACTAAGAACCCTACAGGAGAACTAATTGTGATACCCAAAACATAAGTACATAGCTGGAAGCAGCAACAGCTGTTTGATCCAAACTATTCACCATCATGCCCTTAGGTAGACACTCTACCTGGAGGGCTGTGGCTGGAGATGGCTCATTGGGTAAAAGGTCAGGGACAGTGGCACATGACTATTTCTCCAAATACAGAGGAGAGGGACATTATGGAGACAGGAGGATCCCTGCAGTGCATTAACCAGCCAGCCTAGCAGAGTCCTTGTGATCCAGGTTCATTGAAGGGCAGTTCTAGGCAGTAACTCGTTCACTGCTGAGATTAGCTTTGCTAAGGGTTGACTCCTTAGTAATAGCTTCATGACCTTGGATTTGAGAAGCAAGAAGTTCAGATTTTTGTTGTTCTTTTGGTTTTTTTGGTTTTGTTTTTGTGTTTTTGAGACAGGATCTGTGTGTAATCACTATGTTCAACCAGGCTGATCTTGAAATCACAGATTCTCCTGTCTCTCCAGTGCTAGAATTAAAGAAATCCACTACTATCCTGTTAGGAAAAGACTGTGTAAAGTAAGACATGAGGGAAAAAAAGGTCATGAAGGCAAACTTTTAAAAATATTGATAGATTAGTTTGCTTTTAATATTTATATTTATTTGGTGTGTATATGACTGTGTGTATGTACGAGCACATATAGGTGCCCTGCAAAAAAAAAAAAAAAAAAAAAAAAAAAGACATCATATCCCCTACAATACCTGGAGTTACAGGTGGTAGTGAGCTCATCCTGTGGAGGCTGGAAACCAAACTCTAATCTTTCTGCTTACTTGATTACTTTTTGAGATAGTGTCTCAAATAACAGGCTAGCCTTGAACATGCTATGGTGCTGTGTAGCTGAGGATGACCTTGAACCTCTGATCTTCCTGCCTCTCCCTCTAATATACTGGGATTATAGGTAAACACCACAATACATACCCAGTTTCTGGAGAGCCAGGAATAGAGCCCAGGGTCTCATGCATGTTAGGCAAGCACTCTCAAAAAACAGAGCTACATATATCTCCAGCACAAATTGAACTTTCTGGAAGTTAAGAATTCTCTCCAATAGAAGACACTTAAAATTGGCCAGAAAGGCAACACAGTAAGAAATGAAAGTGTTGGTACATAAAGCAGACATAGGGCCTGTAGCCAAAGTAGGGAAACAAATGCAAACCAGTAGAAAAAGACAGCCCAGTAAAATCCAATCAAGGGCTCAGGCAGACATTTCAGAAACCGTGTGCTCTTTTGGTGGCCCAGTGAGCAAGTGGAAAGGTTGCAGACTTGTCAGTTGTCAGTGAAATCAACAGGCAAATGGAACCATCAGTGCACAGTCATAAGTCTACACAAAAATGTAAAAACTTAATGGCAGGGCCAGTGAAAAAGTAAGGTCACTTGCCTGGCTCCTTCAATTTGTCTCTGACTTCCACTCCTGCTATGGGACCTGCTCCCAATAAATGCTTGTTTGAAACACATACACAGAGAGACAGAGGGGTGGGGGAGGAGAATAAGAGAGAAAGAGGAACATGCTAGAAGGTGCACACTAGTTCTGTTCATAGTAGCCACAAACTGGAACAACACAAATATCCATCAGCATTAGAGTGGAATTAGGCATGGGTCAGGAAGAGGCCAAGTAGATGGAGAAGCTTAGGGTCAAACTGAGGGCCTCACAGGTGCTAGGGCAGTGCTCTTTTGTTGAGCCTCCAAACTCAACCTCTCTGTGCAAAAGTCATCTCTCCTCTGTAGAGCCCTGAGTCCCTCTCTATCAGGTTCAAGGACTTATCCCTTTAAATTGTTCCTGCATCTCCTATTTAGGTGAACTAGGTGGTGTGTACCAATCGAAAGTGCCCCAGTAGATCAAAAGAAGGCAAGAACAAGGCATCCCTTAGCAATTAAATGTTCCTGCCATCTGAATGTCAGCTCTGGCATGAGAGGGCTTTGTTTTCCTGTTGCACAGTGGTGCTTGACATATAAGTATTGTCATGTATGAATCCAAAAGAGGCTGAGGAAATGTGATCCTTTCCCTGTGCTCTGAAGTCAATACCCATTGCTGAGGAGGCTGCCTTCCCTGCAGAGGCTTGGCTGGGTGTGGATTGCCTTACCACATGTGGCAGGTGTTAATGAGATTAGCAATTAAAAGGCAGGCAAGCAGTGGCTAGACACCAGGACCTGACTGAGAGCCAGATCAGGAAATGGAGAAGGCATGGCCTCAGTGGGGCACCCAGCTGCAATTCCTGTTTGCCTGCATCTCCTATGCCATGTTCTTGTCAAACTGTGTTGTTTACCGTACCTGTGCCAGATGGTACAGCAGAGTTGAGTGCCCACTAGCAGGATGCAGGAGCTGCCTGGACTCCTGTGGCAGTGATCCTTGATGTAGGCCAGATATCTCACTTGTTCCTAGATATCCCTGGATGCCCTTACCCTCTGTTAAAAAGAGACATCTTGTCAAATGTAGGAGCCTGGATTTATTTTGACTCTGATCAGCCATCAGTAACCGATAAACAGGGAAGGAGCTTGATCCTGTAGGCAGTGGATGGTCTGGCTGTCTAAAAGCTATGGCGGCCATGGCTGTACTGGTCAAAGACTCTGACATGTTAACTTAGGGGCAGAAAGTAACTACAATAGCCCCCCATGCACTGGTGAGCAGGAGAGCATTGTCTGGCAGCCCACTGTCCAATGGATGGATGACCATGCCCACATGAATCACTGATGCACTACCTGCCACTCTTCTGCCTGAGAAGACTGATGAACAAGTAATTTGGGACTGTCATCAACTGCTGATTAAAGAGACAGGAGTTTGCAAAGATCTTACAAACTTCCCTCTGGCTGAGGAAGCACTAACTTGGTTCACCGATGGGAACAGTTACCTTGTGAAAGGTAAAGAAAGGACTTGGACAGCGATGTGAATTAAACCTGCCCTGTTTGGGCCAGCAGCCTGCCAGAAGGAACCTCAGCATGAGAAGCTGAGCTCTTGGCCTTAATACAGGCCTTGCAGCCGGCCAAAGAAAAGAAAAAATCTGGAAACCTGTACACAGGCATCAATTATGCTTTTATAACTGTCCATGTGCAAGGGGCTATCTGTAAACAAAGGGGACTTGCTAAGCTTTACTGTGAGCAAGTGAGAAAGCCAGAGATGAGCTGACAACTGCATTCCTCCACATTTTCTTCCCACTGTCCTGCTTGAGTCGCTGCTATAATTTTCTTTAGGGAAAGTGACCTGGAGCATAAGCTAAGTAAGCCCCTTTCTGGCCTGCATTGTGTGTGGTCAGTGTTTTAGCACAGAAACAGATGCTCACCAGAACGGTAAGATATGATTTTCTCCTTTTCAACTGTGGTGAAGTGTAGGGAGCCGTCCCTGCATTCTCTATTACAAGATGGCGCCTGCATCCCGCTGTCGTTGAGAGTAAACAAGTCAGTGAGCAGGTGCAGGGTGATTTTTCCCTCCCTTGGCCTCTGCCTCTCCCTTGGCGTCATGATGGGCCGATGAGCTGCAGCCAATCAGGAGGTGACACGTCCGAGGCGAAGGTTATAAACCTATATAAGGGTTGGGTTTTGGATATTTGGGGTCTCTGTTCTGTAAGCTTATGCTCTCCCTCTCAAGATGCATTCAAGCTTTACTGCAGAAGGATCCTGAGTGTGCTGCATCATTCTTGGTGGCGACAGGACTTCTGTTGCCCGAAATCCGGGAACTGAGACCTCATCATCGTCAGCCCATCGGAGACCCCTTGACTACAAGGAGGATTCAGAACTGCTGGCAGTCGTGCTGGGAGAGGTAGGTCTTTTCTGGGCCTTGGTAAGAGGTCCAGGATAGCAAGTCAGAAACCGAGCATAATGAGAGGTTGGGCGCGTGCAGGAAAAAACCAGTCCCCCCACAAAAAAAGTTAAAAAGGCCCTCCCGGTGATTCTAATGACAAGGGAGTGTATTTGTCAGAAAACAAAGCAGTTAATTTGTCTAAGCTGGGTGTGGTGGCACATGCCTTTAATTCCAGCACTTGGGAGACAGAAGCAAGCAAATCTCTTGTGAGTTCAAAGTAAACCTGGTATGCAGAGTGAATTCCAGGACAGATAAGAGTTACACAGAGAAACCCTGTCTCAAAAAATGAAACAATAGAAGTAAAAGAAACAGAGTAATAATAAAGCCATGTAAAGATGAAAAGCTCAGAGAGAATCTGGTTACAGTATGCTATTGTGTTGTCTCTGCATTCATTGTTTGATTGCTGAGAAAATAACAACTGATAAAGGAAATGTTGCTGGATTAATTCAATTGATATATTTTAAAAATGCTTTGACTCCAAAATTTAAGTTCAAGGACAAGTTACTGGGAAAAAGGATTTCTATTTTTGTTTCAACAGGAAATAAAAAGCTGTGGATTCCTTCCAGACTAATTTGGTTTGATCAAGCCAGACCCCCTGAAACCTCGGTTCATATTGCAGAATAGGACCTTTGAGTTTGAGCAGGTGCTTTGGGAGTTGAGAGCCGCCATTATTCAGATAAACTTCACGTGCCTTGATCTATCCTTGATGGAGCGACTGTTGTCGTGGATTGCTTCAGCTGTTTCCTATTTCAAGGAATGGGTGGGGGTGGGATTGTTTGGTGCAGCCATTTGCTGCGGACTTGTGTTGCTTCTCTGGCTGGTGTGTAGGCTCAGGGCTCAAACTAAGAGAGACAAGGTGGTTATCACCCAGGTGCTTACAGCTTTGGAACAAGGGGCTTCCACTGATATTTGGTTATCTATGCTTAAGCAGTAGGCTGCTGGCTAGACAGCTCTTGCAGGCCCGGAGCCTAGGCTCATTGCACAGGGTACAGTGTCAGGCTTGAGCAGCCCATGAGGGATGCTGAGCAAATTACTGATGGCTGTTCAGAGTCAAAACAAATCCAGGCTCCTACATTTGACAGGATGTCTCTTTTTAACAGAAGGTAAGGGCATCCTGGGATATCTAGGAAAAAGTGATATATCCCACCTGCATCAAGGATCACTGCCACCTGTATCCAGGCAACTCCCGTATCCTGCTAGTGGGCACTCAACTCCACTGTCCTATCTGGCACAGGTATGGGAAACACCACACTATCCAAGCCCATGGCATAGGGGATAAAGGCAAACAGGAACTACAGCTGGTTGCCTCACTGAGGCCATGCCTTCTCCATTTCCTGAGCTGATTTTAAGTCAGTTCCTGGTGTCTGGCCACTGCTGGCCTGCCTTTTAAATGCTAATCTCATTAACACCTGCCAGAGGGGGTAAGGGCAGACCCACCCTGCTGAGCCTCTGCAGGTAGGCAGCCCTCTTTGGCAAAGGGAATGAATCACATTTCCTCAGCCTCTTTTTGGATTCATCCAGGGCAATACTTATATATCAAGCACCACTGTGCAACAGGAAAACACAGCTCTCTCACGCTAGAGCTGACATTCAGATGGCAGGAACATTTAAGTGCTAAGGGATGCCTTGTTCTTGCCTTCTTTTGATCTACTGGGGCACTTTCGATTGGTACACACCACCTAGTTCACCTAAATAGGAGATGCAGGAACAATTTAAAGAGATAAGTCCTTGAACCTGATAGACAGGGACTCAGGGCTCTACAGAGGAGAGATGACTTTTGCACAGAGAGGTTGAGTTTGGAGGCTCAGCAGCAGAGCACTGCCCTAGCACCTGTGAGGCCCTCAGTTTGACCCTAAGCTTCTCCATCTCCTTGGCCTCTTCCTGACCCATGCCTAATTCCACTCTAATGCTGATGGATATTTGTGTTGTTCCAGTTTGTGGCTACTATGAACAGAACTAGTGTGCACCTTCTAGCATGTTCCTCTTTCTCTCTTATTCTCCTCCCCCCATCCCTCTGTCTCTCTGTGTATGTGTTTCAAACAAGCATTTATTGGGAGCAGGTCCCATAGCAGGAGTGGAAGTCAGAGACAAATTGAAGGAGCCAGGCAAGTGACCTTACATTTTCACTGGCCCTGCCATTAAGTTTTTACATTTTTGTGTAGACTTATGACTGTGCACTGATGGTTCCATTTGCCTGTTGATTTCACTGACAACCGACAAGTCTGCAACCTTTCCACTTGCTCAAAAGAGCCCGCGGTTTCTGAAATGTCTGCCTGAGCCCTTGATCGGTTTTTACTGGGCTGTCTTTTTCTACTGGTTTGCACTTGTTTCCCTACTTTGGCTACAGGCCCTATGTCTGCTTTATATACCAACAGTTTCATTCCTTACTGTGTTGCCTTTCTTGCCAATTTTAAGTGTCTTCTATTGGAGAGAATTCTTAACTTCCAGAAAGTTCAATTTGTGATGGAGATATATGTAGCTCAGTGTTTAGAGAGTGCTTGCCTAACATGCATGAGACCCTGGGCTCTATTCCTGGCTCTCCAGAAACTGGGTATGTATGGTGGTGTTTACCTATAATCCCAGTATTTGGGAGGTAGAGGCAGGAAGATCAGAGGATCAAGGTCATCCTCAGTTACACAGCACCATAGCAAGTTCAAGGCTAGCCTGTTTTTGGAGACGCTATCTCAAAAAGTAACCAAGTAAGCAGAAAAATGAGATATTGGTTTCCAGACTCCACAGGGTGAGCTTACTACCACATGTAACTCCAGGTGGTGTAGGGGTTCTGATGGCTTTTTTTTTTTTTGGAGGGCACCTATATGTGCTTGTACAAACACACAGTCATATACATACAAAAGAAAAATAAATATTAAAAACATCTAATCTATCAATATTTTAAAAAGGTTGCCTTCATGAACTTTTTTTCCCTCATGTCTTACTTTACACAGCCTTTTCCTACCAGGATAATAGTAGATGTCTTTAATTCTAGCACTTGAGAGAACAGAGAATCTGTGATTTCGAGATCAGCCTGGTTGAACATAGTGATTACACATAAATCCTGTCTCAAAAAAACAAAAACAAAACCAAAAAAACCCAAACAACAACAAAAGTCCCAACTTCTTGCTTCTCAAGTCCAAGGTCATGAAGCTATTTCTGAGGAGTCAAACCCATTGCAAAGCTAATCTCAGCAGTGATTGAGTTACTGCCTAGAAAGTGCCCTTCACTGAACCTGGATCTCAAGGATTCTGCTAGGCTGTCTGGTTAATGCACTGCAGGAGACTCCTGTCTCCATTTTATCCCTCTCCTCAGTATTTGGAGAAAAAGTCATGTGCCACTGTCCCTGACCTTTTACCCCATGAGCCATCTCCAGCCACAGCTGTCCAGGTAGAGGGTCTACCTAAGGGCATGATGGTGAATAGTTTGGATCAAACAGCTGTTGCTGCCTCCAGCTATGTACTTATGTTTTGGGTATCACAAATTAGTTCTCCTGTAGGGTTCTTAGCCACATAGTGACATTTAGGAACTGGACACCTCAGAAAGACACCCAGGACAGTTACCATGGGATTTGTTGGTACAATGGTGGCAGTACCCTTCTTTTAGTCCTTACACCAGGGACCAGACCAGCATCTTGTCTTAGCTGCCTTAGGAAACCATCCCAATATTTGAGGCTCAGTAAGTGATATTCTCTGCCTTTGTGTGTCTGTGATGTGTGTGTGTGTGTGTGTGTGTGTGTGTGTGTGTGAGTGTGTGTGTGTGTAGTATAAAGAATCACCCAGTTCAAGTAAATGCAAAAAAATAGTCAGATCATCACACCACCCTAAACATGAACTTGGTAACTTTTATGTCAGCTGATTCATTGAGTGATGGACTACTACGTTTACAAAGTATGAAGTTGTGGGGGACCTCTGCACGGAGAGAATGATGCAGAGTGTGAACATTAATGTTAGACTGACAGATGTATATTCCCTTTTTGCAGAAGAATCTCTCAACTTCTTGTTAATTTCAGAGGAAATAACTCCAATTTTGGCTATTTTGAGCTCTCAACATATCACTGGGTAGGGTTGGGGAGAAGACATTTAGTGCAAACCACATGTTGCATTCTCACCATGCATGTACAGTGACATGTGTGGCCACAAGACCTTAGCTGATACTAAAGAGTAGCAAATAACTGGAAATAATTTTTAACATTTACTTCTGATTTAGATAATTTATACAATAACTTAGTCCTCAACATGGACTGTATTTAATGAAACAAATTCTCAAAAGCCCTCCATATGCCCTAACTGGTTACTTAGAGGTCTGTAGAGGACTGGACAGTCTAGCAAATTCAGCTCTTTGAGGTGTTTGTTTCTCTTTCGGGTGGTTTTATGGTTTCAGACAAGCTTTAGTGCTCAGAGGAGCCTACTCTGGCTTGTGGGAGAACCCTTTCTTCAGACTTTACTTTCATAGCATCTATGACAATCGCAACACTGAAGTTCATTTATGCACTTTCCTAAAGAGGAGAAGAGGGGGCCATGACTGCATGGGTGTGGGCCAATAAGTGCATCCCGAGATTCTATGTTCTTACCTTATTAATGTGAAGGCCATGCAGCTTTCAATCATTTGCTAAACTTGGTGATTTCCATTGCTACCTAACTACCCTCTAGAGCTTCTAGTTCCCCACAAGATGAAGTCCAAACTTCTTAGTATGTTTGGAAAGCTTTGAGGAATTTTGTTTTTTTTAAATTAAGCCCTGAGGAATTTGAGCCTTGCATACCTGGGTTTTAGAAAACAGAGTTTTACCTCTGAAGTCTAAAAATCCACAGCATTTTGCTTCAGGTGAGAAACCTACCTCTAAGGTTGAATAAGACATATCAGCCACAGTCCCAAAGGAACACATAGGATTCACTTTTCAGAACAAATGCAGCTCTGCAGGGCTTGGGGCACCAAGGGCTGGCTCAGTGGTTAATGCCCTTAGAGGATGCCTGGTTCAATTCCTAGCATCCACATGGTGGTTCACACCTATTTGTAATTCTTTTAACAGGAGACCTGATACCCTCTTCTGGGTCCTGAAGGCTCCTTTCACGCAGGAACAAATGCATGCATATTTACTAAATAAAAATTTTGGAAAGTAAAACTGAAAATTTGATACTACTATGTATATGAAGCTATAGTTTTTATTATGTATTTTTAGATAAATATTAAGAATTTAAAAATGGCTCTTCTCCTGTATTTCCTGGGTCATATGTCTTACACTAGGTACTCTAACCTTTTCAGAAGCTGCCCACATCCTTAAAATCTCCAGGATTTTGTTATTACGTCCAGGGTAGCCTCACTAATGTTCCTAGTGTACATAGCATCTTCATGTGGAATTTCACTTGCCAAGTGTTCCTCAACACCACAAACTTGTAGCTAAGCCTATTTTTTGTCAAGAAAGAGCCTAGAATTGACTGTTTATCATGACAATCATTTAGCCACTTGTAGCTGGTGGCCCCTGTGTGTGGACTGGGAAGTCACAGAACATCCTTGTACAATTTCCACAAGGCAGTCTTGGCCTGGAAGTTCAGTGATAACGCCTGGCATGCAGCATTCCTCTCTATGCTTAGACTGCAGGCAGCTGTGTGGGATGGAGCCCTACTTTGCATGCTGCACTGCTTCCTCAGAAAAGGATAGGACTTGCTCCTTGCCTCTGCTTCCTCTTTGGGTGCTGACCAAGGGCATATCAGGGTTCTCCAGAGCTACAGCTCCTCATCCTCTTCCAGGAAGTTCACATGTATCAAAGGTGACTCCATCCCTTGAGGAAACAATCACTACAGGATGGGAAACCCATGTGCCTTCTTCAGATCTGGGCTCCTGTTTCACCTTTCTGTCTCTGGGCTCCAGGTTCTGCTATCACACCAAACCCTGATTCTGGCCCTCCGTGTTTTTCCAATGTTTCCCTCTCTGTCTAGACCTCACAGGTAGTCCATCAGTTTACACATCTTGCTCCTACCCACATTTCCCCCATTGCTTCTGCAGTACATTCCCCAAGAGCTCTGGATACTTGGGCAAGCCCAGGTGCATGATATCAGCACGGCTCTACTCCTTTATTAATCATCTCTGGTAGAGGTGTTGACCTATGGCTCTGGGTCACATTATCTATGGGTGCCTCAAATGTTTCTTCCCACCTCTCTTATCCCACTGATTGCTTAGCAAAGGTCCCAAATAATTACATAGACTGCTAAGGGGAAACTCTCTTCTATCTGAACGTTACTTTCCTTTCCTGTTATTTTCACCATGGGCTCTCACTCCTTTCCTGGGCTTCAGGAACCCAACACTAACACTACCACCAACCATAATGCTCACCCTAACTCTAACCATACCTTAAACTGAACTCTCAATGTCAGAAATACATGACCCTACCTGGATGGCATAGCCCCATATTGGAGAGGGGGTGAATGGAAGGGGAGGTGGTCAGGGTGAATGTAAATGGGGAGAGAATGTAAGAGGGAGGTAGGGTATCGAGTGAGGGATAGGAATCGACATGTAAAATAAACAATAATAAGTTTAAAAAATTCAGTATGTAGGGACTCAGAATGTGCCCAAGAGGATTAGTGGATCTAACAGAGATCTTGAGGTCTTTAGCTGAGGGAACTCTAGCAGAGGCCCAGTGATGGGTTTCAAGTATCCAGTAGGACGTTTTGTTTCATTTAAAAATTATTTATCATATGTAATATCCTACTTGAATATCTCCTGGTAGAAAATAAGAGGGCAACAATCTCATTGTAGATGGTTGTGAACTACCATCTGGTTGGTGGGAAGTAAATCATATCCTATGTAAGTACAATCAGTGTGCTTGAACTTTTAGCCATCTTTCCATTCCATTGTTGTGTTTGAAGAAAAGGCCTCATTATGTAATTTTGACTGGCCTGGAATTCATTGAGATTCATGCTTTTGGCTCCTGAGTACTGCTGGACAGGATGTGTAGAAAGGGGAACTCTCCTCCACTGATTTTGGGAGTTCAAACTTGTACAGCCATTTTCAAGATAGCTATGGCAGTTCCTCAGCAAGATGGGAATTAGTTTACCACAGGACCTGGCAATCCCACTCATAGCCATATACCCAAATTATCCACACTCATGCAACAGAGACAAGTGTTTAATTATATGTATAGCAGCATTATTTGTAATAGCAAGAACCTAGAAGCTACCCAGATGCCTCTCAACTGAAGAATGGATAAAGAACTTGTGGCACATCTACACAATGGACTACTAATAGACAGAAAAAATGGAATCTTGAAAGGCACAGGCAAGTGGATGGCTCTTGAAGAAATAATCATGAATGAGGTAACCCAGTCACAAAAAGTAGAACATGGTAGAGAGGGAGAGAACATAAAAGAGCAAGTCATTATTGGTTTGAAGAGAAAGTTGAACGTTATATTTAGAGACCTACAAGACTGACTCCAACTAACAATCTGAGCAACGGTGGAAAGGCTTCCATTATTGACCTTCCCTGAAAATGAGATCAGCAACTAACTCGAGCACTACATGGAGCCCTCATCTAGTCTCTGTACAAAACAGAAGCAAACACCCATAAGTAAACACTGCGTCTAATTAGAATCCAGATGCAGAGAGAGAGAGGACAAGATCGAGTTGTAGAAACACATTGAGACAGCTGACCTGATGAAGGAGGAACTAATAGGACCCCAGACTGATAGCTGTGAATCCAGCATGGGACTGACTCAGACCCCTGAGATGGGTATCAGCTAGAAGGTCTGAGCTGTCTAATGGAGTTCAGACAGTGGGACCTGGATGTATTCCTGGTGCGCAAAAGGACCTTGAGGACACATTCCCCCAATCCAGGGATAACCCTAAAGCTAGACATAGAAGAGACATTCTAATCAACACTTCAAATGCGCTGTCAGAAATACATGACCCCACTTGGATGGCCTAGCCCTATGTGTTGATTGTGGGTGAATAGGATGGCAGGGTGGTCAGGGTGAATGTGAGGGGGCAACAGATGATAAGAGGAAGGGAAGGAATTGAGGGAGATATAGGGAACAAGGATCTACATGTAAAAAATCATGAACTAATTTTAAAAAATATCCGGCATGCATGGACTCAGGATGTTCCCAAGAGGATATGGGGATTTACCACGTATTTGGCGGTCTTTAGCTGAGGGAACTCTAGCAGAGGCCCAGAGATGGGTTTCAAGTAACCAGTAGGACATTTTATTTCATTTTTAAAAGTTATTTTGTCATATGTAGTACCCTACTTGAATGTCTGCTGGTAGAAAAGAAGAGGGCAACAGATCTGATTGTAGATGGTCGTGAGCTACCATCTGGTTGGTGGGAGTTAACTCATATCCTCTGTAAGTACAGTCAGTGTGCTTCAACTTTTAGTCTTCTGTCTCTTCCATTGTTGTGTTTTTAACAAAGGGACTCATTATGTATCTGTGACTGGCCTGGAATTCATTGAGATTCATGCTTTTGGCTCCTGAGTCCTGGCTTCAAAGGCATGAAACACCATGATCATCTCAGGAATAAAATTTTATATTGTTAACATAAATAAGCATTAGTTTAGTTAAAATGGCTAGTGCTATGCATTCTGAGACAATAATTAATTTTTATTACATTTCTTATTCACACTAAATTGAGGTAGATTTTGTTTCTAAATTAAAGAGTAGTAAATTATGGGCTATAGTTAGGGGTTATTGGCTAGTTTCTAGAATTCCTGATACTAAGAGATTTAAGTTCAGCCTCTATTACCAACAAAGCAAAATAGGGCCTGAGTAGGTATCTCAGTCATTAAAGTACAAACACGAAGGACCTGAGATCAAGCAAAATGCTAAATCTAGAAGGGGATGATTAAAGGTTAAACCTGTGGGACATTTGATCATTATGTGAAAATAGGGTGCTTTTTACCTTGCCTGCCTAAGGCCCTTAATTGGTTTAATAAAAAGTTAAACGGCCAATTGCTCAAAAGGAATGGTTAGGCAGGATTGCTGGGCTGAGAGAAAAACTCAGGGGAATGAATCTAGGCCTGGACCCATGCCAGGAAGACAAGGAAGGAGCTGAGAATACAGAATAATAGACAATAGGCTAATAGACATTTGTTAAGTTATAGGAAATTGTTGGGAACAAGGTTAAGTTAAAGGCCAATCATTCATAATTTAGAAATGTCTGTGTCATTATTTGGGGATGGATTGTTCCAAGAAAATCTGACAAGAAAGACCAACTACATAATAGCACTGGAAAGGTGAGAGAGATCTGTAAGTCTCAGTGGCAGAAAAGTTTACCTTCATAAATGTGAACCTGATAAATAAGATGGACAATTGGAATTGAATTGACTTTGACACGTGATCTCTCTATTGTTCTGTCTCTATCTATCTGTGCTTCTGTAACTCTCTCCCCATAACATAAACACACACACACACACCCACCCACACACACACACACACACACACACACACACACACAGTAAACAAACAGATATATTCCATATTGTATTGTGGTTGGTTGTCTTCACCTATTCTATCCCTGTATGTGCCTTTTCTGTTTGTTTACTCGAGAAAGGGTTTCCCTGTGTATCCCTGCCTGTCTCCAAACTCACTTTGTGTACAAGGCTGGTCTAAAACTGAAGTGATGCCTACCTCAGCATCCCTTAATACAAACTGGCTCCTTATTTAGAATTAAGGCTAAAGCTGTCAGGTTTTTCAAATTGATAAATACAAGTGAATTGATACTGCATAATCTGAACACATATTACCTGCAAAAGCAATGTATGTAGTGCCACGATACTCTGCAATGACACAGAACATACACTTTGAAATTGACACACTCCATCTTTTTCAAAACTTGAATCTGAAGTTAGTTCCAATTTTCTCATACACAATATGATTTGTTATTAATATTGACAAACTGTCCGTTCCTAAATTCTTAAAACAATCAAAATTGTTATGAGATACATAAAAGTCCAATGAAATTTTATGGGGGAATGAATGCAGCAGCATACCTTTGTTTGCCTCAAACTTGCCACATGTTGTTGGAACAGGTTCAGCTTCTCTACGGTGGGGTCAGAGGTGATATGCGCATCATACATAGGCCTATGAAGAAGTTTACATAGTTCCTCATATTGTTAAAAGAGTAGTTTATGTTTATGAATTCTCTCTTTTTTACATTTTTTGAGGAATTCTACATGAGTGTCCAATTCTTTTCTAGTTAATGGACACTTGTCTTTTTTTTTTTTTATGGAACCAGATATGATTATAGTAAGGTACAAGGATGGTAATGGAACTACAAAATAATAGGAATGCCAAATGGTTAAATTGACATACAAGGCAATTTAAGCCTCGGGTGGTGTCACAATTTTTTAATTGTAGCACTTGGGAGACAGAAGTGCAGTGGTTATCTGTGAGTTGGAGACCACCCTTGAATACAAACTATGGGCTAAGATGGGCAGGGCTATTTCACAGAGATAAACTGCCAAAAATGTTGGTTATGCGAAACAGAAAAAAAAATGAAAAAAGGATCACCTAATACTTCTAGCAAGAAAGAACAATTATGACTTTGTTTCATGCTTGACTTCTCTTATGTGGTAAAAAAATAACTAGAGTCCTGATACTCCAACCTCCTTTTCAGGTTAAGATTACAGGTATCAGTCACCATGCTCAACTCCCTTTTACAATTCCTACTGTAGTAAAATATCCCTGAATTATAGCCCTGCGTGTAATATCTTTGGTAGTAAATACAGATTGCTCCAATTTATACTGTAGTAAAACACACCTGAATTATTGCCCTGCTCCAAGTTAACAACAATCTTAATGAAATTCCATCCCCACAAATGGGACAAAAGCAATATGTACTCAGCACAATCTGTATTGCAAGTATAAACACAGCCAGTTTTTCACTGTCAATACAGTACACAAATTGCACAATACTTACACTAATATTCCCATGATTACCTCTTTGCCCATTACTATGAATACAGTAGATCCTGCCCCATTCCTGGTGGATAAAGAATGAAGTAGAGTGAATATTATTTATATATTGTAAAAATATAGTTTCACTAATCATTGTTTAAAAACTGCCTTATATTCAGAGAAAACAGATGTGATAAGTATACTCCAAAGGTTCTCATGTGCCTAAATTCACATGAGTGAACTTGAGTGTTTAAGAAAAAAAAAAAAAAAAAAAAAAAAAGGATTTTTCATGTAGCACATCTACATCAATCATATTAACTTAAGGAAAATGGTCTAATGTCATGGTCTTCTTGAAGGATCAATTATCCTTACCTTTGAAAGGCAGTCTGACTATTGGTATTATTCCATCTATAGACATGGGTAGTATGATTCTACTTTAATAGTAATGGAACATGAGATACCTCAACATTATCATGCAGCTCTCCCTAGTGTCCCATATTTTCAGAATCATCCTGGATGGCTGAGTGGTACACAGGTTTGATCATTAAAGGAGCCACAAAGTTTTAAGTTTGTCTGGTAACAACTATTTGTATCACTACATATACTAGGCTCTTATGTACACATTTATTCTCTGGTGGTGGATGGTAGCTCAGACATATATATGAAGAAGGAATGGAGGACAGAAATCAAGTTTGGGGTGATACTGTCTACTTGGTTTTTTGATATAAAGCCTAACTTCCAAGACTATGAGATTCTTTCCTTCATGTATTTAAGTGTGTTGCTTGTGAATCTGGTGACCACTGAAGTCACAAGTCAGGGCTGGTTTCCCTGGAATAGCAGTTCAGGACAGTTGTAGTCCACCACATGGGCTAGAAACTGAAACCTGCTCTTATTCAAGAGCAGAAAAGGCATGCAATTGCACAATGTATCTTAAGCTGCTGTCTTATTTTTACGTATTTTGGAGATGGAGTTTCTCATTCCACCTATCTCTGCCTCTCAATGTTGAAGTTAGAAGTATATGCAACCATTATGTTTTTTCACTCGAGACAAGGTTCCTATATGATGCCCTGGCTGTCTTGAAACTTACTCTGTAGAACAGGCTGGCCTTTGAAGATCTTTCTGCCTCTGACTCTGCCTCCAAAGTACTGGTGTTAAAGGCATAATCCACAACCCAGCAATCTGGATTAATTTTCAAGAATTGTGAGGAGTGAATTGAGGTTTTCATGGCTTTGAGGGAAGCAGTTTTCAAATTAATCAATTTATTCAATGTTTCCTTACCCCTCTTTCAAACAAACACCAATGCCTCCCATTTCTCTAAAATTAAAATATTATTATGCTCTGTAAAACAAAAGAAAAAAAAATTAAGCAGGGTGAATAGGGTAACTGCCTTCCACATTTGTCATATATATCCCTCCTCCAACTAGAATGCTTTCCATTTGCAATGCTACACTGACAACATATTCCTCTATCTTAGATACCTACCAGCTTGTTTTTTGAACATGACAAAATATAAGCCTAAACATATATAATTTTTTACTTTTACAAAAAAGCCCCATGCATTTAGGTAGCTATGTGTAGTGCAAGTTTATAATTGAAGCAATTTTCAAATTAATTAATTTATTCAATGTTTCCTTACCCCGTCTTTCAAACAAACACCAATGCCTCCCATTTCTCTATGCAAGTTTATAATTGCAGCACTTGGAAGTATGGACAGATGCCTGCTAATACCTTCAAGTGGGCTTGGGTACAAAGCAAGACCCTGCCTCAAAACAAATAAGTATACATAAAGAGAATTGAATGTAACCATCTCATATTTAATTAGTGAAAAATACAAACCAATGGGATGGTACATGCCTTGCTCAGTACTCAGAAGCTTGAGACAGGAGTCACAAATTCAAGGACAGAAAGGACTGTATTGCTAAGAGCCTATCTTTGCAAAAGAACAAATGAGATGAAAATAAACAATTAAACATACATTTACTTCACCAGAGTAGAAAAGAAGAAAATCATATCTTAACGTTCTGGTGAGCATCTGTTTCTGTGCTAAAACACTGACCACACACAATGCAGGCCAGAAAGGGGCTTACTTAGCTTATACTCCAGGTCACTGTCCGTAATGAGAATTACAGCAGCAACTCAAGCAGGACAGTGGGAAGAAAATGTGGAGGAATGCAGGTGTCAGCTCATCACTGGCTCTCTCTCTTGCTCACAGTAAAGCTTAGCCAGTCCCCTTTGTTTACAGATAGCCCCTTGCACATGGACAGTTATAACAGTATAACAGCTGCCCATGTACAGGTTTACAGATTTTCTTTCTTTTCTTTGGCCAGCGGCAAGGCCTGTGTTTAGGCCAAGAGCTCAGCTTCTCATGCTGAGTTTCCTTCTGGCAGGCTGCTGGCTCAAACTCTGCAGGTTTCATTCACATCCTTGTCCCAGTCCTTTCTTTACCTTTCACAAGGTTCCCATCAGTGAACCAAGTTAGTGTTTCCATGGCCAGAGGGAAGACTGTAAGGTCTTTGCAATCTCCTGTCTCTTTAATCAGCAGGTGATGACAGTCCCAAATTACTTGTTCTTCAGTCTTCTCAGGCAGAAGAGTGGCAGGTAGTGCATCAGTGATTCATGTGGGCATTGGACATCCATTTTACTGTGGGCTGCTGGACAATGCTCTCCTGCTCACCAGTGCATGGGGGGCTATTGTAGTTACTTTCTGCCCCTAAGTTAACATGTCAGAGTCTTTGACCAGTACAGCCATGGCAGCCATAGCTTTTAGACAGCCAAACCATCCACTGCCTACAGGATCAAGCTCCTTCCCTGTTTATCGGTTACTGATGGCTGTTCAGAGTCAAAACAAATCCAGGCTCCTACATTTGACAGGATGTCTCTTTTTAACAGAAGGTAAGGGCATCCTGGGATATCTAGGAACAAGTGATATATCCCACCTGCATCAAGGATCACTGCCACCTGTATCCAGGCAACTCCCGTATCCTGCTAGTGGGCACTCAACTCCACTGTCCTATCTGGCACAGGTATGGGAAACACCACCCTATCCAAGCCCATGGCATAGGGGATACAGGCAAACAGGAACTACAGCTGGTTGCCTCACTGAGGCCATGCCTTCTCCATTTCCTGAGCTGACTCTCAGTCAGTTCCTGGTGTCTGGCCACTGCTGGCCTGCCTTTTAATTGCTAATCTCATTAACACCTGCCAGAGGGGGTAAGGGCAGACCCACCCTGCTGAGCCTCTGCAGGTAGGCAGCCCTCTTTGGCAAAGGGAATGAATCACATTTCCTCAGCCTCTTTTTGGATTCATCCATGGCAATACTTATATATCAAGCACCACTGTGCAACAGGAAAACACAGCTCTCTCACGCTAGAGCTGACATTCAGATGGCAGGAACATTTAAGTGCTAAGGGATGCCTTGTTCTTGCCTTCTTTTGATCTACTGGGGCACTTTGGATTGGTACACACCACCTAGTTCACCTAAATAGGAGATGAGGGAAGAATTTAAAGGGATAAGTACTTGAACCTGATAGACAGGGACTGAGGGCTCTACAGAGGTGAGATGGCTTTTGCACAGAGAGGTTGAGTTTGGAAGCTCAGCAGCAGAGCACTGCCCTAGCACCTGTGAGGCCCTCAGTTTGACCCTAAGCTTCTCCATCTACTTGGCCTCTTCCTCACCCATGCCTAATTCCACTCTAATGCTGATGGATATTTGTGTTGTTCCAGTTTGTGGCTACTATGAACAGAACTAGTGTGCACCTTCTAGCATGTTCCTCTTTCTCTCTTATTCTCCTCCCCCCACCCCTCTGTCTCTCTGTGTATGTGTTTCAAACAAGCATTTATTGGGAGCAGGTCCCATAGCAGGAGTGGAAGTCAGAGACAAATTGAAGGAGCCAGGCAAGTGACCTTGCTTTTTCACTGGCCCTGCCATTAAGTTTTTACATTTTTGTGTAGACTTATGACTGTGCACTGATGGTTCCATTTGCCTGTTGATTTCCCTGACAACTGACAAGTCTGCAAACTTTCCACTTGCTCACTGGGCCATCCAAAGAGTCCTTGGTTTCTGAAATGTCTGCCTGAGCCCTTGATAGGTTTTTTGCTGGGCTGTCTTTTTCTACTGGTTTGCACTTGTTTCCCTACTTTGGCTACAGGCATTATATCTGCTTTATATACCAACAGTTTCATTTCTTACAGTGTTGCCTTTCTGGCCAATTTTAAGTGTCTTCTATTGGAGAGAATTCTTAACTTCCAGAAAGTTCAATTTGTGCTGGAGATGTATGTAGCTCAGTGTTTAGAGATTGCTTTCCTAACATGCATGAGACCCTGGGCTCTATTCCTGGCTCTCCAGAAACTGGGCATGTATGGTGGTGTTTACCTATAATCCCAGTATTTGAGAGGTAGAGGCAGGAAGATCAGAGGTTAAAGGTCATCCACAGCTACACAGCTACAAAGCAAGTTCAAGGCTAGCCTGTTATTGGAGACCCTATCTCAAAAAGTAACCAAGTAAGCAGAAAGATTAGAGTTTGGTTTCCAGCCTCGACAGGGTGAGCTCACTACCACCTGTAACTCCAGGTGTTGAAGGGGATCTGATGGCATTTTTTTTTGGAGGGCACCTATATGTGATTTTACATAGACACACAAAATAAAAGTAAATATTAAAAACAATCTAATCTATCAATATTTTTAAAAGGTTTCCTTCATGAACTTTTTTTCCCTCATGTCTTACTTTACACAGTCTTTTCCTACCAGGTTAGTAGTGCCCTTCTTTTAGTACTTACTCCAGGGACCTACAGCTTCTCTGCCCTCTATAGCAGCCAGGTTATGGAGTCTCCTTACCTCTTTAGCCCATACACTTAGCACACAGCTATGATCTCCACCACCATGTTGAGCAGCAGGGACAGCATGCCTGCAGAGTCATTTAAGATGTCAAACCAGTAGTTCCCAGCCTCTATGGTGAACTCCATGCCGATGGCACAGTTGATGTGGCACACCAGACCTGGAACACAAGATCACTGCTCATCTCTCTGAGACTCCCTGAGTCATTCCACATTAGATGTCAACAAGAGCCATCCATCCCTAAATGTGCTGTGGAGGGTGAGTTCCCACATCAGCTATAAGAGCTGCTTTGTAGGGGATTTCATAGCAGAAAAACAACAGCAACAGTTAGGGTATTGCTCTTTAGGGGACATCATATAACGGCTGAAAGTCTTTGAATGCTGAATATACCAAAACATACCCTTGAGACTGTGAGAATTGTACTTAAATGTGGTGTGGGGTCCTAGAGAAGGATTGGTTTGGGAGGAAACTACAATTTACATAGGTGCTATCACATACCAGGGTCTGGTCATGTACCTTAGCAGATTAAACCTCCAAGGTAGTAGTCAGGGATCCCTCGTATACTGGGATGCCAGGGCTTAGTGTTGTCTGATATCTCCCTGTAGTACAACATGGCAGAGTCAATATTTGACTCCAGGTTTACATATGACTTCCTAAGGCTTTGCATGGTGCCTCTGAATTCATAGTAGCCCTTCCCACTGCCATACCATATTATGTCAAACACTGGGAGGCTCCCTCAGGAGAGGATTAAGTGCTGGATTGGGAGCTACATGCATTTGTACTGTGGAACACAGATTCCCAATTTACGAAAAATAAATAAAATGCCAAGTGCTATCATGCTTCGAGGAATGGGGAAGAGGACACTTCCCACATGATATCTAGGACATGTGATCAGAAGTGACATTATCTATCATGGACATAGTGCCATCAGAGGCACATGAGGGTTCTCATGATCCTGGCTGGGTGGCAAGGTGGTGAAATAAAAAATGGGTCTCTGTGGTGCATATTACCTGTGCATACAGCTCCTAGAACAACTGATCCAAGTGGAGGTGAGTATCGCCAAAGCAGGAGCACAGCTATACCAGTGCAGCCCTTCTGGAGTAGTCTTAGAAGCACATGGCCCCTAATAAGACCCCTCCACTGATTGTCTTGCATTTTGCCACCCACACATGCCCAGCCTCCACTGCCTGGTGTCCTAACCTCTAATGGCTGCCTTGGGTTGGTAACTGGAGAAGACCTTGATGTCTGTCATAGGGGTGAGGACGGCCGCTGTGTGTCCAAGCAGGCTCCCCCATACCCAGCATCAGCAGCAGCATGAAGAAGTAGAGAACTGACCATAGCTGGGACACTTCCATGCTTCTAATGGCCTCAGTGTAGACGATAAAGGCCAGGCCCATGCCCTGGAAAGCCTGCAGATGATTAATAGACACCAGTTACTCATGTGAGTCAGAGGGGACAAGAGTGGAACACCATAGTTCGATTGTGGAAGGTCTATCCTCCATGTGTTGCTGCACTCTTTCAGGTGTGTAACTGTAACACCAAAAATAAAAATCCAGAGACAGGTATTGGGGTTCAAGCTTCAAGCTGAAGGTCAGAGAAGCAAACCAGCCGAGCCACTAGCTCTTACATCTACCTCAGTCTATAAGTGGGTGATCCTGTCCCTGCAAGATGTCTAGCAAACCTAAGATTGCTGCCTCTCCTCAGGGTGCCTAGAGACCAAATCTCTCAATGCAGCCTGAGACATTGGGTTTCTATTTTTTATATGCCTCTCTAGAGCTGGGATTAAAGGTATGAGCTCTGTTAATCTTTTAGACTGATTCACTCTAGTGTATCCCTGGGGGGTTTCACACTCCCAGAGATCCACCCAAAGCTTGTGCCTCCACTGTCTGGCTAGCTGTTATGGATGCTGGGATTAAAGTTATGTGTCACCTTTGCCTGATTGCAATAGCCTGTGACTGGCTTTGCTTTTTGAATCCTCGGGCAAGTTTTGACAAATCATACATAATATATCACCACATATAAATTTCTGGACTTTCAGACCTGGGCTCTTACTGGAGATAGTAGAACATTGGGTAAGTGCCTTGAAGTTTTGTAGCCCGCTGTCACTTCCTGTCTGTTCTTGGCTTCCTTGTCCATCAATAGTTAGTGTCTTAGGCTCATGAGTCTATTGTCATGAATTCTACAATCTTTGTCCACCATGATAGATTGTATGTCTCACTCAGGAGAGCAAAATAAGTACCTCCCTCATGACCGTGTTAGTTATTTGTTTATAGCAACACAATTTGTTTTGACTGATACATAAATGTAAATAAGCTCAGTGGAGTAAGCACAGTGGGAATAGTAGGCTTCAGAAGCAGATAAGGATAACATGACATTGAGATTTTTAACTGAATATTAGATATCACACAACAATTATTTCACTATTATTAGCAGGAGCCATCAATTCTAAACAATGTAAGTGTTAAAATACTCCCTCCTGGGTACTCTGATCTCACTCTCCTGCCCATGACTACCACCGAAAGCAACACAAGGAAGACAATTTGAATCAATGACTTAAAAAAAATAGTGTTTTCAATAATTATCATAATTATTGGTTTAAATGTTATCTATAATGTTAATATTGGATTAGATATGGCTGAAGAGAGAAGGAGTGGACAGGGACTTATTTCTCAGGGTACTTCTATTCAATCAAACGTAGTTTGACATAAAGATGCACTTAAATTGGACTAATGGTGTCTGTATACACTGTGAACCTTAACATATCTTGATATATAATGGACTTCAATCATACAACAAGCTGCTGAATCTCAGATAATCACATCAGCTAGCCTGTGCGTGCCAGGTTGCCAACTGCTTAAAACAAAGTTCAAAGAAAGCAAATATAAGTTTTATCCATCGAGCACTGTGTATACTTCATTTACTATATCTTTTTAAATTTTATTTTATATGCATTGGTGTTTTGCTTGCATGCATGTCTGTGCGTTTGTCTCTTTCGTTTTTATGAAACCAGATATGAGTATAGAAAAGTGCAAGGATGGTAAAGGAACTACAAAATAATAAGAATACCAAATGGTTAAATTGAAATACAAGGCACTTTAATTCTGGGGTGGTGGCACAATTTTTTAATTGTAGCACTTGGGAGACAGAAGGGCATTGGTTATTTGTGAGTTGGAGACCACCCTTGAATACAAACTATGGTCTAAGATGGGCAGGGCTATTTCACAGAGATAAGCTGCCAAAAATGTAGGTTATGCCAAACAGAAAAGAATGAAAAAAGGATCACCTAATACTTCTAGCAAGAAAGAACAATTATGACTTTGTTTCGTGCTTGACTTCTCCTATGGGGTAAAAAAATAACTAGGGTCCTGATACTCCAACCTCCTTTTCAGGTTAAGATTACAGGTATCAGTCATCATGCTCAACTTCCTTTTACAATTCCTACTGTAATAAAATATCCCTGAATTATAGCCTTGCATGTAATATCTTTGGTAGTGAATACAGATTGCTCCAATTTATACTGTAGTAAAACATACCTGAATTATTGCCCTGCTCCATGTTAAAAACAATCTTAATGAAATTCCATCCCCAAAAATGGCACAAAAGCAATATGTACTCAGCAGAATCTGTATTGCATAGCCAGTTTTTCACTTTCAATACAGTACTCAAATTACACAATACTTACACTAATATTCCCATGATCACCTCTTTGCCCATTACTATGAATACAGCAGATCCTGCTCCATTCCTACTGGATAAAGAAGGCAGTAGAGTGAGTATTATTCAAATATTGTAAAAATATAGTTTCACTAATCATTGTTTAAAAATTGCCTTATATTCAGGGAAAATAGATGAAATAAGTATACTCCACATGTTCTCATATGCCTAAATTCATATGAGTGAAAGTGAGTGTTTAAGGAAAAAACAGTATTTTTTAAATAGCAAATCTGCGTCATTTATATTAACTTAAGGAAAATGGTCTAATGTCATGGTCTTCTTGAAGGATCAATTATCCTTACCTTTGAAAGGCAGTCTGACTGCTAGTGTTATTCCATCTACACACATGGGTGGTATGCTTCTACTTTAATAGTAATTAGAACATGACATACCTAAACATTATCACTCAACTCTCCCTGGTGTTCCATATTTTCAGAATCATCCTGGATGGCTGAATGGTGCACAGCTTTGATCATTAAAAGAGCCACAAAGTTTAAAGTTTGTTTGGTAACAACTATTTGTATCACTACATATACTCTGCTCTTATGTACCCATTTATTCTCTGGTGGTGGATGGTAGCTCAGACATATATATGAAGAAGGAATGGAGGACAGAAATCAAGTTTGGGGTGATACTGTCTACCTGTTTTTTTTTTTTTTTTTTTTTTTTTTGTGATATAAAGCCTAAATTACAAGACTATGAGATTATTCCCTACATGTATTTAAGTGTGTTGCTTGTGAACCTGGTGACCACTGAAGTCAGAAGTCAGTGCTGGATTCCCTGGAATAGCAGTTAGGACAGTTGTAGTCAACCACATGGGCTGGAAACTGAAACCTGCTCCTATGCAAGAGCAGAAAATACTTGCAACTGCTCAACCTATCTTCAGCTGCTGTCTTATTTTTACGTATGTTGGAGATGAAGTTTCTCATTCCACCTATCTCTGACTCTCAATGTTGAAGTTAGAAGTATATGTAACCATTATGTTTTTTCACTCGAGACAAGGTTCCTATATGATGCCCTGGCTGTCTTGAAACTTACTCTGTAGAACAGGCTGACCTTTGGAGATCTTTCTGCCTCTGCCTCCACAGTACTGGTGTTAAAGGCATAAACCACAACCCAGCAATCTGGATTAATTTTCAAGAATTGTGAGGATTGACTTGAGGTTTTCATGGCTTTGAGGGAAGTAGTTTTCAAATTAATCAATTTATTCAATGTTTCCTTACCCCTCTTTCAAACAAACACCAATGCCTCCCATTTCTCTAAAGTTAAAATATTATTATGCTCTGTAAAACGAAAAAAAAAATTGTAAGCAGGGTGAATAGGGTAACTGCCTTCCACATTTGTCATATATATATCCCTCCTCCAACTAGAATGCTTTCCATTTGCATTGCTAAACTGACAACATATTCCTCTGTCTTAGATACCCACCAGCTTGTTTTGAACACCACAAAATTTAAGCCTAAACATATATCATTTTTTACTTTTACAAAAAAAAGCCCATGCATTTAGGTAGCTATGTATAGTGCAAGTTTATAATTGCAGCACTTGGAAATATGGATAGATGACTGCTAATATCTCCAAGCTGGCCTTAGCTACAAAGCAAGACCCTGCCTCAAAACAAATGAGTATACATAAAGAAACTTAAATGTAACCATCTCATATTTAATGAGTGAAAAGTACAAACCAGTGGGATGGTACATGCCTTGCTTGGTACTCAGAAGCTTGAGACAGGAGTCACAAGTTCAAGGCCACAAAGGAATATATTGCTAAGAGCCTATCTTGGAAAAAGATCAAATGAGATGAAAATAAACAATAAAACATACATTTACTTCACCACAGTTGATAAGAAGAAAATCATATCTTCTTTTCCTGTGCTAAAACACTGACCACTCACAATGCAGGCCAGAAAGGGGCTTACTTAGCTTATGCTCAAGGTCACTGTCCCTAATGAGAATTACAACAGCGATCAAGCAGGACAGTGGGAAGAAAGTGTGGAGGAATGCAGTTGTCAGCTCATCTCTGGCTCTCTCACTTGCTCACAGTAAACCTTAGCTCGTCCTCTTTGTGTACAGATAGCCCCGTGCACATGGACAGTTATAAAAGCATAACTGCTGCCCTTGTACAAGCTTCCAGATGTTATCTTTTCTTTGGCCAGCTGCAAGGCCTGTGTTAAGGCCATGAGATCAGCTTCTCATGCTGAGGTTCCTTCTGTCAGACTGCTGGTTCAAACAGTGCAGGTTTTATTCACATCACTGTCCCAGTCCTTTTAGTGCTTCCCCTGCCAGAGGGAAGTCTGTAAGATCTTTGCAAACTCCAGTCTCTTTAATCAGCAGTTGATGACAGTCACAAATTACTAGTTCATCGGTCTTCTCAGGCAGAAGAGTGGCAGGTAGTGCATCAGTGATTCATTTGTGCATTGGTTATCCATCGGTCTGTGGGCTGCTGCACAATGCTCTCCTGCTCTAGTGCATAGGGGGCTATTGTAGTTACTTTCTGCCCCAAAGATAACTTGTCAGCATCTTTGACCAGTACAGCCATGGCAGACATAACTTTTAGACAGCCAGACTGTTGTTCTTTTGCTGCAGCTAATGCCTAAGAAACATACAAAGGAGACTCAGTGCCCACGTGGTGTTTATTGAGTGAAGGGAGAGAAAGAGGGCTTAGCTGTTGGCCAACTGAAAGAAGGAGTGAGAGAGAGCAGCGAGACCAGAGACAGAGCAGAGAGACCAGAGAGAGGCAGAGAGAGAGCAGAGAGAGATAGGTACTTGGTGTAGTTGCTTTAAAAGAGGCTTGTGCATGCCTAACTGAGTCATCTTGTTGCCAGGTAAAGCTGATGTAGAGATGGCAAGGCCATGAGCATCCTGCCCATCCTTGGGTCCGGGGTCAGCTGGCTGCTAGTTCGTAACATTTCCACATTTTATTGTTATTAAAAAAGGTGGGGGTTGGGCATGGCGGGTTAGGGAATAAGGACATTGAGTTCTGGAGACTGCTTCCTGCTGAAATGGGGGTGTAGATAGTCTTTGGGATATCCGAGAAGGCTGGGGTGCAGCCAACTCCTGGTAGCTGGTTGTTTCATCACAGTTCTGACAGTATGGGGCTCTGGCATCTCTTTGAGACCTGGCAAGAGGTTAGCAGAAGAGAGGACAAGGATAGGATTTTCTCTTAGGTCTTAGTATTTAATGGGAGAAGTGTGAGGTGGGGGAGGGTCTCCCAAGGGTGACCAGGAAGTCCCTAGGCCAGGAAAAAGGTGATTTATTGGAGTGAATCTAACCTATAAATGGATCTAATTCTTCTCCCTGGAACTTAAAAGAATCCTTTGAGTTAGTGAAAACATAAATATTAAGACATATTAGCAGCATACTCATCTTAGAAATGACTTGGCTGAAAGAATTAAAACATGCAGCTGGCAGATTTTTAGCACAATGAAAAGCACCTTAATTGTAAGGTCATAGTTACAGATGTGATCATATAGTGGCATAGTATGATGTTTAACACTGTTAAAACTTTATTGAATAATGTTAAGACTATAAACAGTAGGAACCTTAAAATACCCATTTTTGAAATCTGTTTTGAAACAATTGAAGCCTTTGTTGCTACTTTTAGCCGACAAAGCTACCAGTCATCAAAAGCATCAGAGTTCTTGAGAAGGATACAATTTTACTTGAATGATTAGAGAGTAACACAGACTTACTAGCTGGCAGCATGGACACCCACCCCAGGTCCTCCACAGTTGTTGAAGTCAGAGGCTTTAAGGACATCTGCCTTCTGTTGATGGCATGAGACCTGTGGATTAGGAGCTTTTGGAAGACTTACCTACCGTTGGCCCAAGCAACGTGGAGAAAGTCTATTCCACTGCCCTCTTGTCCACGGTCCTTAGAGCCCTTTGCAGCAGTTGAGATGAAAGGCAGGATTGCTCAGTGGCTAGCATTGGAACTTTTGTGGGTGGAGTTTCTTTCAGTGTCCATCAGTCTTCTTGGAGGAAATGCGTGGTGCCAGCAGCTGGCCTGTCTCTCTGTTATAAAAGCTTTTCAAGGAAACATTTTAAATGCCATATTCTCTAGATCTCTGAGCATTTGAGGGCTGTCTGACTGTCTAGCATAACTTAGTATACAAAAATATGTCTTTAGTTACTTGTCTTGAGCACACAGGTGGCTAGGTAAAGCTTTATCCCTGTAATTAATTAATCTGTTTGGAAAACTGGATCCAAGCTGAGAGGCTGTGGAGGGATGTTTTACTCAGAGCCCTGAAGCCGGACTGTAACTGGTTTTAACTTAGTAGGTTACAGTTATCCCTGTAGAGGACAAAGAGATAGAGAAAAACTCCCTTTGATAATAGAGGCTTAACCTTTATAAACAGCTTACAGGAAAGACTGGGTGGCATAGATATTTTGTTAGCTTGAAATAGACATGTATAACCTTAAATGTTTACCACCATTAAAAAGGCGCATAACAATTTAGAAGTATTTGAGACTTAGTACAGTTGAATTTAAGTTGTATGAGTTAGCTTACATATACATAAATTTAAATTAAATGTACAGACACATTAAACAGGACTGGGTAAAACTAAGAAGACTAGAATGTGAAGCTATATATGACATAGTGAAAAAAAATTAGAGACAAAGAATAAAGAATAAAGCAAATAAAAGAATAAAAGCAAAAGGTAAATGAATTACAGGTTCTGTTGGTGGCAGAAGCTGGCTAGACCACCTCTGCCTAGGTGGCTGGTGTAGCAGAGGGAAGAACCATGGGGGGGTGAGGCTAGGCCATGTGGTCAAGATGGTGGCTGCCATAAACATATCCCCAAAAACTAGCAGAAATCATAAAGTTTTGAGATAAAATTTTGACTTGAGTAGATGCTTCCTCAGCCCAGGCTCTGAGACAGGCTGCGGCAGTGGCTGTGGCAGCAGGAGAGTTTTAACGTGGCAGGAAGAGAACAGAAATAAGTTTAGGGTAAGAGATTATTTAGCAGAGAGATAGAAAAAACTCCTTCCATCTACCTGTTTGCTGGCAGTAATTTGAAAGATCCAGTAAAATATCAGGATCTAGAGAGCCTTTACCTGGCCAATTTGAATTATTTTCTAGGGGATATCTAGCCCACCTTTTCAGTACAAAGGTAAATAAGACTGGGTGCCTTAACAAGTGGCATCTATCAGGAATCCCAGTGGAGTGGTGAGGGGTATTTCCTTGGTCGGTTTATTCCCCATGGGTAGAGCAGAAAGTGACGAAGCAGTCTTGGAACTCGTCAGCTCAAGAGTGTGGCAACACCGTAAATGAGAATGGCAGAGCTTTACTGGAAGCTCCTCAGCCCAAGTACTTTGCCAGGGCCAACAGTGGCTGGAAGGACTCAGCATTCCTAGAGCAGAGCAGATATACCGCCCAGGTTGGTATGTCTTCCACCCGTGAGGAATGTACCCGACCTTAAGGAAATGGGTTAAAATTTAAAAGAGTACCTTACCTAATTGAAGTCAGTGTAGGGTAGTATTTCCAGCAAATGGGGTGGGCGGATGAGGGTGGGGGGGTGGATGGAGGCATACTTCTGGTATCTGCCGCCTGCCAGAAGAAGGCCACCAGTGACCCACATGGAGAGCCTGCCTGGGGTTCGGAACCAATGTTGTTCTTTTGCTGCAGCTAATGCCTAAGAAACACAAACACAAGACTCAGTGCCCACATGTAGTTTATTGAGCAAGGGGAGAAAAGAGGGGGTATCTGGTGGCCAACCAGAAACAGGAGAGAGAGCAGAGAGACAAGAGAGAGAGAGAGCAAAGAGAGGCAGAGAGAGATGTGAGAGAGCAGAGAGACCAGAGAGAGCAGAGAGAGGCAGAGAGAGAGCAGAGAGAGAGCAAAGAGAGAGAAGCACTTGGAGAGCTTATTTTAAAAGAGGCTTGAGCATGTGTTGTAAGACCTTCAGAATGAGGAGTCTTCCAGAATGAGGAGTCGATACCCCAAGAACTCAGTGTCCAGTCCAGTTGCTGCAAAATGCAAGAGGCTTTAATGAACAGGAAACAATTGCACAAACAGGCTCCTCCAGCTTGCAGCTAGGGAGAAGCCCCCCTCCCCTGGGCCCAGGTGTTTTTAAAGGCAAATGCACAAGCATAGGAAGGGGTGGGACCCTCTTTCCATTGAGTACTTGACCCTTGGAGGCCTGATGGTCTGTCTATTAGGGTCAGCAGACCTTAGGGCTTCAGGTGTGCTAATTAACCTAGTCTGGGCGAACCAGAGTTACAGCTATCTCTTGACCCTATTTACCACCTGTTGTCTCACAGGAAAGGAGGGGCAGTGTGAATTCTTTTATCTCAGGGACTTGTGAGTGGAAGCTAGCAAATTCCAAGGAACACATATTGGTTTCTAGGTTAGTCCATAATTAACATTACTTTTTAGGTCTTTCAGTGTAAATGAGTCCTCTAGCTGCCAGGTAAAGCTGACAAGGCCAAGAGAGTCCCACCCATCCTTAGGGCAGGGGTCAGCTGCCTGCTAGTTCCTAACACAGACCATCCACTGGCTACAGGATCAAGCTCCTTCCCTGTTTATCGGTTAATGATAGCTGTTCAGAGTCAAAATAAATCCAGGCTCGTACATTTGACAGGATGTCTCTTTTTAACAGAGGGCACACTGGGATATCTACGAACAATTGATATATCCTGCCTACATCAAGGATCACTGCCACTGGCATAAAGGACCCTCCCGCATCCTGCTAGTGGGCACCCAACTCTGCTGTACTATCTGGCACAGGTAGGGGAAACACCACACTTGCCAAGCCCAAGGCATAGGATGTACAGGCAAATAATAACTGCAGCTGGTTGCCCCACTGATGCCATGCCTTCTGAATTTCCTGAACTAGCTCTCAGTCAGGTCCTGGGGTCTGGCCACTGCTGGCTTGCCTTTTAATTGCTAATCTCATTAACACCTGCCAGAGGGGGTAAGGTGAGCCACAACCAGCCAAGCCTCTGCAGGAAAGGCAGCCCTCCTTAGCAATGGGTATGGACTAGGGAGCACAGGGAAAGGATCACATTTCCATGGCTTCTTTTGGATTCACCCATGGCCATACTTACATGTCAATCATGACTCTCCAACAGGAAAACAAAGCCCTCTTATGCCAGAGCTAACATTCAGATGGCAGGAACATTTAATGCTAAGGGATGGCTTGTTCATGCCTTCATTAGACCTACTGGGGAAGTTTCGATTGGTACACACCACCTAGTTCACCTAAATAGGAGATGCAGGAACAGTTTTAGGGATAAGTACTTGAACCTGATAGAAAGAGTTTCAGGGCTCTACAGAGGAGAGATGACTTTGGCACAGAGACATTGAGTGTGGAGGCTCAGCAGCAGAGCACTGCCCTAGCACCTGTGAGGCCCTCAGTTTGACCCTAAGCTTCTCAATCTACTTGGCCTCTTCCTCACCTGTGGTGTCTTACAATCAGGTTGTGAGCAACTGCTGTGAGGCCCCTGGCAGCTAGAGAATCTTATTCCCTAGGCTAGGAGGAGACCTAAGATTTTGTTGCTTTTGCTGAACCTGACAGCACCAATGACTTAGGGTCTGTGTCTCCACTCCACCACTGGTTAAGCTGTCTGACTTTAACGCCTCTGACTGTTTCATCCTCAATAGAAAACAAACATAAATCCCTGCTACCCCAACCCCTATCCCAACAAGCATAAACTACCTATCCAAGAAATTTTCACCTTCAAACAGTAAAGAAAGCAGGCACAATGCAACAGAAGGCACTCTGGCTATTTAAGCTTCATATTATAGGTTCTGGTCTGCTTCCCCCCATGCATAATTCCAGTCTAATGCTGATGAATATTTATGTTGTTTCAGTTTGTGTCTAATATGAACAGAAATAGTGGGCATATTCTAGCATTAATTTATTCTCCCTCTCTCTCTTATTCTCTATCTCTCTCTCTCTTTATCTGTGTGTGTTTGAAACAAGCATTTATTGGGAGCAGGTGCCACAGCATGAGTGGAAGTCAGAGACAATTTATGGGAGCCAGGCAAGTGACCTTACCATTTCATTGGCCCTGCTGTTTAGTTTTTACATTTTTGTGTAGACTTATGACTGTGCACTGATGGTTCCATTTGCCTGTTGATTTCCCTGACAACTGACAAGTCTGCAACCTTTCCACTTGCTCACTGGGCCATCAAAAGTGCCCATGGTTTCTGAAATGTCTGCCTGAGCCCTTGATCAGTTTTTACTGGGCTGTCTTTTTCTACTGGTTTGCACTTGTTTCCCTACTTTGGCTATAGGCCCTATGTCTGCTTTATATACCAACAGTTTCATTTCTTACTGTGTTGCCTTTCTGGCCAATTTTAAGTGTCTTCTATTGGAGAGAATTCTTAACTTCCAGAAAGTTCAATTTGTGCTGGAGATGTATGTAGCTCAGTGTTTAGAGAGTGGCTGGTTAATGCACTGCAGGTATCCTCCTGTCTCCATATTGTCCCTCTACTCTATTTGGAGGACTATTTGGAGAAATAGTCATGTGCCACTGTCCCTGACCTTTTACCCAATGAGCCATCTCCAGCCCCAGCCATTCAAGTAGAGGGTCTACCTAACGGCATGATGGTGAATAGTTTGGATCAAACAGCTGTTGTACTTATGTTTTGGGTATCACAAATTAGTTCTCCTGTAGTGTTCTTAGCCAGATAGTGACATTTAGAAACTGGACACTTCAGAATGATACCAAGGACAGTTACCATGGGATTTGGTGGTACAATGGTGGCAGTGCCCTTCTTTTAGTCCTTACACCAGGGACTAGGCCAGCATCTGGTCTTAGCTGCCTTGGGAAGCCATCCCAATATTTGAGGATCAGTAAGTGAAATTCTCTTCCCTTGGTCTCTGTGGTGTGTGTGTGTGTGTGTGTGTGTGTGTGTGTGTGTGTGTGTGTAGTATAAAGAATCACCCAGTCCAAGTAAATGCAAATAAAGTAGTCAGATCATCACATCACCCTAAAAATGAACTTGGTAACTTTTATGTCACCTGCTTCATTGAGTGATAGACTACTACATTTACAAAGAGTGTGGTCGTGGAGAATCTCTGCAAGGAGAGAGTGGTGCCGTGTGTGAACATTAATGTTAGACTGACAGATGTATATTACCTTTTTGCAGAAGAATCTCTCATCTGCTTATTAATTTCTGTGCAAATACTTCAAATTTAGGCTATTTTGAGCTTCCACCTTATCACTAGGTAGGGTTGGGAAGAAGACATTTAGTGGCAAACCACATGTTGAATTCTCACCATGCATGTACAGTGACATGTGTGGCCACAAGACCTTAGCTGATAGTAAAGAGTAGCAAATAACTGATAATAATTTTTAATATTCACTTCTGCTTTAGATAAATTATACAATAACTTAGTCCTCAACATGGACAGTATTTAATAAAACAAATTCTCAAAAGCCCTCCATATGCCCTAACTGGTTATTCAGAGCTCTGTAGAGGATTGGGCAGTAGAGGGAATTCAGCTCTTTGAGGTGTTTGTTTCTCTTTTGGGTGGTGTTGAGGCTTCAGACAAGCTTTAGTGCTTAGAGGAGCCTTGTTGGCTTGTGGGCTTGTGGGAGTACCCTTTCTTCAGACTTTACTTTCATAGCATCTATGACAATCACAACACTGAAGTTCATTTATGCACTTTCCTAAAGAGGAGAAGAGGGGGTCATGACTGCATGGGTGTGGGCCACTAAGTGCATCCTGGGATTCTATCTTCTTCCTTTTTATTATGAAGGCCATGCAGCTTTCAATCATTTGCTAAACTTGGTTATTTCCATTGCTACCTAACTACCCTCTAGAGCTTATAGTTCCCTACAACATAAAGTCCAAACTCCTTAGTTTGTTTGGAAAGCTTTGAGGATTTTTTTTTGTAATTTTATATAACAAAGTCCAATTAAATGAAAACAAACATTCATACACAATATTTGGGAATTTGGGCGTTGTTCTTTCCAAACTACTTCCTGCTGGTAAGGGGCGCTATCTTGGGGGAATCGAAGAAGATTCAGATATCCTAGCTGTAGTCTGTAGGGCTGTTTTGTCCAGCTGTTTGGAATGCAGGACCAGCTTGTACTCTGTTTCAGGCGGTCTGGTGTGATCAAAGCACATTAGTCTGTAAGGAATCCACATCTTTTCATTTTCTGTGGAAACAAAAATAGAAATCCTTTGCCCCAGTAACTTGTTCTTCAACTTAAATTTTGGAGACAAAGTGTTTTTTTTTTTTTTTAATTTATTATTTTACATGTCGATCCCAGTTCCCGTTCCCTCCCTCCTTCCCTCCCCTCCAGCCCTCCCTCCCTCCTTCCCTCCCTTTTGCCCTCTCTGCCCTCTCCCATGCACTCTAAACACCCTCCCCTCCCAACCCCCCACCACAATACCATATGTAGAGGAAGGCCATCCAGTTGGGGTCATGTAGATCTGACAGGTCCTGTGAAGTAGGGACTAGGGCTTCTCTCCGATCTCTAGAATAAGGCAGTTATCCCTCCATGGGGGATATGTTTGCAAAGTCCTTTTGTGCACCAGGGATACATCCTGGCTCCACTGTCTGAGGTCTCTTAGACTGCTCAGACCTTCTGGCTGAGACCCATATTCAGGGGGGTCCAAGTCAGTCCCCTGTTGGCTTCCCAGCTATCAGTCTAGTGGCCTTTAGTTCCTCCTTGTTCAGGTAAGCTGTCTCTATGTACTTCTACCGCATGGTCTTGTCCTCTCCATCTGCTTCTGGGTTGTAGTTCGGCTCAGTGTTTATGTATGGGTGTTTGCTCCTGTTTTCAACAGGCATTAGTTGAGGACTCCATGGAGAAGTTAGTTGTTGATCTCACTCTCCGGGAAGGGCATTTATGATAGCCTTTCCAAGGAAGCTGAGATTGTTAGTTGGGAGCAGTCTTGTAGTTCCCTCGACCTTTCTTTGTGTGCAACTTTATCATCAAACCAATATTGGCTCCCTCTTTTATGTTCTCTCTCTCTGTCTCTGACTCTCTCTCTCTTTCCTATTTTCCATTCCTAACCAGGCTCAATCCTCCTGGTCGCACATGCCTTCCTCTCCTCCCTCTCATTTTCTCCTACTTCTCTCTCCATTAGCTGTCTTCCCCCACTTTACCTGAGGTATGGGGGACTTGTCCCTTCCCAGTTCTGTGAGGGACTTTATATGAATCTCTTAGAATACAACTTGTATCCTAGTTCCTCTGGTGATGTGAATTATAGGCTGGTGATCATTTGATCTAGTTCTAAATTCCTAGCACCCACATGGTGGGTCACAACTATCTGTAATTCTCTTAACAGGAGACCTGATACCATCTCCTGGATTCTGAAGGCTCCTGTCACATTTATTAAATAAAAATTTTGGAAAGTAAAACTGAAACTTTGATACTACTATGTATATGAAGCTATAGTGTTTATTATGTATTTTTAGATAAATATTAAGAATTTAAAAATGGCTCTTCTACTGTATTTCCTGGGTCATATGTCTCACACTAGGTACTCTAACCTTTTCAGAAGCTGCCCACATCCTTACCATCTCAAGGATTTTCATATTACATCCACGGTAGCCTCACTAACGTACCTAGTGTACATAGCATCTTCATGTGGAATTTCACTTGCCTATTTTTTGTAAAGAAAGACCCTGGAATTGACTGTTTATCATGACAATCATTTAGCCACTTGTAGCTGGTGGCTTCTGTGTGTGGATTGGGAAGACAGAGAACATCCTTGTACAATTTCCACAAGGCAGTCCTGGCCTGGAAGTTCAGTGATAACGCCTGCCATGCAGCATTCCTCTCTATGCATAGACTGCAGGCAGCTGTGTGGGATGGAGCCCTATGTTGCATGCTGCACTGCTTATTCAGAAAAGAATGGGACTTGCTCCTTGCCTCTGCTCCCTCTTTGGGTGCTGACCAAGGGCATGTCAAGGTTGTCTAGTGCTACAGCTTCTCATCCTGTGCCAGGAATGTCACATGTATCAAAGTTGACTCCATGCCTTGAGGCAACAAGCACTACAGGATGGGAAACTAATGTGCCTTCTTCAGACCTGGGCTCCTGTTTCACCTTTCTGTCTCTGGGCTCCAGGTTCTGCTGTCTCACCAAACCCTGATTCTGGCCCTCTGTGTTTTTCCAAACTTTCCCTCTCCGTCTAGAACTCACAGGTAGTCCATCAGTTTACACACCTAGCTCCTACCCACATTTCCCCCATTGCTTCTCCAGTACAAACCCCAAGAGCTCCGGATCATTGGGCAAGCCCAGGTGCATGATGTCAGCAGGGCCCTGCTCCTTTATTAATCATCTCTGGTAGAGGTTTTGACCGTGGCGCTGGGTCACATCATTTATGGGTGCCTCAAAAGTTTCTTCCCACATCTCTTATCCCACTAATTGCTCAGCAAAGGTCCCAAATAATTACATAGATGGCTAAGGGTAAACTCTCTCCCATCTGAAGTTTACTTTCCTTTCCTGTTATCTTCAGCATGGGCTCTCACTCCTTTCCTGGGCTTCAGGAACCCAACCCTAATGCTACCACCAACCATAATGCTCACCCTAACTCTAACCATACCCTAAATAGAACTCTCATTGTCAGAAATACATGACCCTAAATGGATGCCATAGCCCCATATGGGGAGAGGGGGTGAATGGGAGGGGTAGTGGTCAGGGTGCAAGAGAAGGGGGACAGAATGTAAGAGCGAGAAAGGGTGGGGAGTGAGGGATAGGAATCAACAAGTAAAATAAAAAATAATAATTGAAAAAATTCAGTATGCAGGGGTTCAGAACGTGCCCATGAGGAATAGTGGATCTAACAGAGATCTTGAGATCTTTAGCTGAGGGAACTCTAGCAGAGGCCCAGTGATGGCTTTCAAGTATCCAGTAGGACGTTTTATTTCATTTTAAAAAATTATTAATCATATGTAGTATCATACTTGAATATCTCATGGTAGAAAAGACGAGGGCAACAATCTCATTGTAGATGGTTGTGAACTATCATCTGGTTGGTGGGAAGTAACTCATATCCTCTTTAAGTACAACCAGCATGCTTGAACATTTAGCCATCTATCCATTCCATTGTTGTGTTTGTAGAAAAGGCCTCATTATGTAATTTTGACTGGCCTGGAATTCATTGAGATTCAGGCTTTTGGCTCCTGAGTACTGTTGGACAGGATGTGTAGAAAGGGGAACACTCCTCCACTGCTTTTGGGAGTTCAAACTTGTACAGCCATTTTCAAGATAGGTATGGCAGTACCTCAGCAAGATGGCAATTGGTTTACCACAGGACCTGGCAATCCCCCCCCATATGCATATACCCATATTAACCACATTCATGCAACCAAAAATGTGTTTAATTATACCTATAGGAGCATTATTTGTAATAGCAAGAACCTAGAAGCTACCCAGATGCCTCTCAGCTGAAGAATGGATAAAGAATTGTGGCACATCTACACAATGGACTACTAATCTACAGAAAAAATGGAATCTTGAAATGCACTGGCAAGTGGATGGTACTTGAAGAAGCAATCATGAATGAGGTACCCCAGGCACAAAAAGTAGAACATGGTAGAGAGGAAGATAACATAAAAGAGCAATTCATTATTGGTTTGAAGAGAAAATTGAACCTAAAGTTATATCTAGAGACCTACAAGACTGACTCCAACTAAAAATCTGAGCTACAGTGGAAAGGTTTCCATTATTGACCTTCCCTGAAAATAAGATCAACAACTAACTTATGTGCTACATGGAGCCAAGTGCAAACCAGTAGAAAAAGACAGCCCAGTAAAAACCGATCAAGGGCTCAGGGAGACATTTCAGAAACCGCGGGCTCTTTTGATGGCCCAGTGAGCAAGTGGAAAGGTTGCAGACTTGTCAGTTGTCAGGGAAAACAACAGGCAAATGGAACCATCAGTGCACA
Organism: Phodopus roborovskii; assembly: GCF_943737965.1. Taxonomy (NCBI): domain Eukaryota; kingdom Metazoa; phylum Chordata; class Mammalia; order Rodentia; family Cricetidae; genus Phodopus; species Phodopus roborovskii. Next base: position 99,760 of record NW_026126979.1, read on the forward strand.
GTCATAAGTCTACACAAAAATGTAAAAACTTAATGGCAGGGCCAGTGAAATGGTAAGGTCACTTGCCTGGCTCCCACAAATTGTGTCTGACTTCCACTCCTGCTATGGGACCTTCTCCCAATAAATGCTTGTTTAAAACACATACACAGACAGACGGGGGAGGGGGGAGTGAAATAAGAGAGAAAGAGGAACATGCTAGAAGGTGCACACGAGTTCTGTTCATAGTAGCCACAAACTGGAACAACACAAATATCCATTAGCATTAGAGTGGAATTAGGCATGGGTGAGGAAGAGGCCAAGGAGATGGAGAAGCTTAGGGTCAAACTGAGGGCCTCACAGGTGCTAGGGCAGTGCTCTGCTGTTAAGCCTCCAAACTCAACCTCTCTGTGCAAAAGTCATTTGTCCTCTGTAGAGCCCAGAGTTCCTGTCTATAAGGTTCAAGGACTTATCCCTTTAAATTGTTCCCGCATCTCCTATTTAGGTGAACTAGGTGGTGTGTACCAATCGAAAGTGCCTCAGTAGATCAAAAGAAGGCAAGAACAAGGCATCCCTTAGCACTTAAATGTTCCTGCCATCTGAATGTCAGCTCTAGCGTGAGAGAGCTGTGTTTTCCTGTTGCACAGTGGTGCCTGACATACAAGTATTGCCATGGATGAATCCAAAAGAGGCTGATTAAATGTGATCCTTTCCCTGTGCTCTGAAGTCCACACCCACTGCCAAGAGGGCTCCTACCTGCAGAGTCTCAGCAGGGTGGGTCTACCCTTACCCCCTCTGGCAGGTGTTAATGAGATTAGCAATTAAAAGGCAGGCCAGCAGAGGGCAGACACCAGGACCTGACTGAGAGCCAGCTCAGGAAATGGAGAAGGCATGGCCTCAGTGAGGCAACCAGCTGCAGTTCCTGTTCGCCTGCATCCCCTATGCCATGGGCTTGGAAAGTGTGGTGTTTCCCGTACCTGTGCCAGATAGTACATTGGAGTTGAGTGCCCACTAGCAGGATACAGGAGCTGCCTGGACGCCGGGGGCAGTGATCCTTGATGTAGGTCGGGTATATCACTTGTTCCTAGATATCCTAGGATGCCCTTACCTTCTGTTAAAAAGAGACATCCTGTCAAATGTAGGAGCCTGGAATTGTTTTGACTCTGAACAGCCATCAGTAACCGATAAACAGGGAAGGAGCTTGATCCTGTAGGCAGTGGATGGTCTGGCTGTCTAAAAGCTATGATGGACATGGCTGTACTGGTCAAAGACTCTGACATGCTAACTTTGGGACAGAAAGTAATTACAATAGCCCCCCATGCACTGGTGACCAGGAGAGCATTGTCAGGCAGCCCACAGAACAATGGATGTCCAATGCCCACATGAATCACTGATGCACTACCTGCCATTCTTCTGCCTGAGAAGACTGATAAATAAGTAATTTGGGACTGTCATCACCTGCTGATTAAAGAGGCAGGAGATTGCAAAGACCTTACAGTCTTCCCTCTGGCCGTGGAAACACTAACTTAGTTCACTGATGGGAACAGTTACCTTGTGAAAGGTAAAGAAAGGACTGGGACAAGAATGTGAATGAAACCTGCATGGTTTGAGCCAGCAGCCTGCCAGAAGGAACCTCAGCATGAGAAGCTGAGCTCTTGGCCTTAACACAGGCCTTGTAGCTGGCAAAAGAAAAGAAAAAAATCTGTAAACCTGTACACGGGCAGCAGTTATGCTTTTATAACTGTCCATGTGCACGGGGCTGTCTGTAAACAAAGGGGACTGGCTAAGATTTACTGTGAGCAAGTCAGAGAGCCAGAGATGAGCTGACACCTGCATTCCTCCACATTTTCTCCCCACTGTCCTCCTTGAGTCGCTGCTGTAATTCTCATTAGGGACAGTGACCTGGAGCATAAGCTAAGTAAGCCCCTTTCTGGCCTGCATTGTGTGTGGTCAGTGTTTTAGCACAGCAACACATGCTCACCAGAATGGTAAGATATGATTTTCTTCTTTTCACCTGTGGTGAAGTAAATGTATGTTTTATTGTTTATTTTCATCTCATTTGTTCTTTTTCCAAGATAGGCTCTTAGCAATACAGTCCTTTGTGGCCTTGAACTTGTGACTCCTGTCTCAAGCTTCTGAGTACTGAGCAAGGCATGTACCATTCTACTGGTTTGTAATTTTCACTAATTAAATATGACATGGTTACATTTAAGTTTCTTTATGTATACTTATTTGTTTTGAGGCAGGGTCTTGCTTTGTAGCCATGTCCAGCTTGGAGGTAGTAGCAGTCATCTGTCCATACTTCCAAGTGCTGCAATTATAAACTTGCACTACACATAGTTACCTAAATGCATGGGGCTTTTTTGTAAAAGTAAAAAATGATATATGTTTAGGCTTAAATTTTGTGGTGTTCAAAACAAGCTGGTGGGTATCTAAGACAGAGGAATGTGTTGTCTGTGTAGCAATGCAAATGGAAAGCATTCTAGTTGAAGGAGGGATATATATGACAAATGTGCAAGGCAGTTACCCTATTCACCCTGCTTACAATTTTTTTTTGTTTTACAGAGCATAATAATATTTTAACTTTAGAGAAATGGGAGGCATTGGTGTTTGTTTGAAAGAGGGGGTTAGGAAACACGGAATAAATTGATTAATTTGAAAACTACTTCCCTCAAAGCCATGAAATCCTCAAGTCAATCCTCACAATTCTTGAAAATTAATCCAGATTGCTGTGTTGTAGATTATGCCTTTAACACCAGTACTTTGGAGGTAGAGGCAGAGGCAGAAAGTTCTCCAAAGTCAGCCTGTTGTACAGAGTAAGTTTCAAGACAGCCAGGGCATCCTATAGGAACCTTGTCTCGAGTGAAAAAACATAATGGTTGCATATACTTCTAACTTCAACATTGATAGGTGGAATGAGAAACTTCACCTCCAAAATACATAAAAATAAGATAGCAGCTGAAGATAGGTTGAGCAGTTGCAAGCATTTTCTGCTCTTTTGCATAAGAGCAGGTTTCAGTTTCCAGCCCATGTGGTGGACTACAACTGTCCTGAACTGCTATTCCAGGGAAACCAGCCCTGACTTGTGACTTCAGTGGTCACCAGGTTCAAAAGCAACACACTTAAATACATGAAGGAAAGAATCTCATAGTCTTGTAAGTTAGGCTTTATATCAAAAACCCAGGTAGACAGTATCACCCCAAACTTGATTTCTGTCCTCCATTTCTTCTTCATATATATGTCTGAGCTACCATCCACCACCAGAGAATAAATGCGAACATAAGAGCCGAGTATATGTAGTGATACAAATAGTTGTTACCAGACAAACTTAAAACTTTTGGCTCCTTTAATGATCAAACCTGTGTACCACTCAGCCATCCAGGATGATTCTGAAAATATGGGACACCAGGGAGAGCTGAGTGATAATGTTGAGGTATCTCATGTTCCAATTACTATTAAAGTAGAAGCATACCACCCATGTCTGTAGATGGAATAACACTAGCAGTCAGACTGCCTTTCAAAGGTAAGGATAATTGATCCTTCAAGAAGACCATGACATTAGAGCATTTTCCTTAAGTTAATATAAATGATGTAGATGTGCTAAATAAAAAATACTTTTTTTTTCTTAAACACTCAATTTCACTCATGTGAATTTAGGCACATGAGAACCTTTGGAGTATAATAATCACATCTGTTTTCCCTGAATATAAGTCAATTTTTAAACACTGATTAGTGAAACTTTATTTTACAATATATATATAATACTCACTCTACTTCATTCTTTATAAACTAGGAATGGGGCAGGATCTACTGTATTCATAGTAATGGGCAAAGAGGTGATCATGGGAATATTAGAGTAAGTACTGTGTAAATTGAGTTCTGTATTGAAAGTGAAAAACTGGCTGTGTTTATACTTGCAATACAGTTTTGCTGAGTACATATTGCTTTTGTCCCATTTGTGGGGATGGAATTTCATTAAGATTGTTGTTAACTTGGAGCAGGGCAATAATTCAGGGGTGTTTTACTACAGTATAAATTGGAGCAGTCTCTATTTACTACCAAAGATATTACACGCAGGGCTATAATTCAGGGATATTTTACTACAGTAGGAATTGTAAAAGGAAGGTGAGCATGGTGACAGATACCTGTAAGCTTAACCTGAAAAGGAGGTTGGAGTATCAGGACCCTGAAGTATTTTTTGCCACATAGCAGAAGTCAAGCACAAAACAAAGTCATAATTGTTCTTTCTTGCTAGAAGTATTAGGTGATCCTTTTTACAATATTTTCTGTTTGGCATAACCTACACTTTTGGCAGTTTATCTCTGTGTAATAGCCCTGCCCATCTTAGCCCATAGTTTGTATTCAAGGGTGGTCTCCAACTCACAGGTAACCACTGCCCTTCTGTCTCCCATGTGCTACATTTAAAAAATTGTGCCACCACCCGAGGCTTAAACTGCCTTGTATGTCAATTTAACCATTTGGCATTCCTATTATTTTGTAGTTCCATTACCATCCTTGCACCTTACTATAATCATATCTGGTTTCATAAAAAAAAGAAAGAGAAAAGTCTCCATTAACTAGAAAAGAATTGGACACTCAAGTAGAATATCTCAAAAAATGTAAAAAAGAGAGAATTCATAAACATAAACTACTCTTATAACAATATGAGGAACTCTGTAAACTTCTTCATAGGCCTATGTATGATGTGCATATCACCTCTGACCCAACTGTAGAGAAGCTGAACCTGTTCCAACAACATGTGGCAACTTTGAGGCAAACAAAGGTATGCTGCTGCATTCATTCCCCCATAAAATTTGATTGGAATTTATGTATCTCATAATAATTTTGATTGTTTTAAAAGATTAGGAATGAACAGTTTGTCAATATTAATAAACATATCATATTGTGTATGAAAAAATTGGAACTAACTTCAGATTCAATTTTGAAAAAGATGGAGTGTGTCAATTTCAAAGTGTATTTTCTGTGCCATTGCAGAGTATTGTGGCACTACATATGTTGCTTTTGCAGGTAATATGTGTTCAGATTATGCAGTATCAACTCACTTGTATTTATCAATTTGAAAAACCTGACAGCTTTTGCCTTAATTCTAAATAAGGAGCCAGTTTGTATTAAGGGATGCTGAGGTAGGCATCACTTCAGTTTTTGACCAGCCTTGTACACAGAGTGAGTTTGTGGACAGGCAGGGATACACAGGGAAACCCTTTCTCGAGTAAACAAACAGAAAGGGACAAAATATGTGAAGACACCCAACCATAATACAATATGGAATAAATCTGTTTGTTTACTGTGTGTATGTGTGTGTGTGTGTGTGTGTGTGTGTGTGTGTGTGTGTGGGTGTGGGTGTGTGTGTTTATTTATGCGGAGAGAGAGGCAAAAGCACAGATAGACAGAGACAGAGCAATAGAGAGATCACGTGTCAAAGTCAATTCAATTCCAATTGTCCATCTTATTTATCAGGTTCACATTTATGAAGGTAAACTTTTCTGCAACTGAGACTTACAGATCTCTCTCACCTTTCCAGTGCTATTATTTAGTTGGACTTTCTTGTCAGATTTTCTTGGAACAATCCATCCCCAAATAATGACACAGACATTTCTAAATTATGAATGATTGGCCTTTAACTTAACCTTGTTCCCAACGATTTCCTATACCTTAACAAATATCTATTAGCCTATTGTCTATTATTCTGTATTCGCAGCTCCCTCTTTGTCTTCGTGGCATGGGTCCAGGCCTAGATTCATTCCCCTGAGTTTTTCTCTCAGCCCAGCAATCCTGCCTAACCATTACTTTTGAGCAATTGGCCGTTTAACTTTTTATTAAACCAATTAAGGGCTTAGGCAGGCAAGGTAAAAATCACCCTATTTTCACATAATGATCAAATGTCCCACAAGTTTAACTTTTAATCATCCCCTTCTACATTTAGCATTTTGCTTAATCTCAGGTCCTTCGTGTTTGTACTTTATTGACTGAGATACCTACTCAGGCCCTATTTTGCTTTGTTGGTAATAGAGGCTGAACTTAAATCTCTTAGTATCAGGAATTCTAGACACTAGCCAATAACCCCTAATTATAGCCCATAATTTACTACTTTTTAATTAAGAAACAAAATCTACCTCAATTTTGTGTGAATAAGAAATGTAATAAAAATTAATTATTGTCTCAGAATGCATAGCACTAGCCATTTTAACTAAACTAATGCTTATTTATGTTAACGATATAAAATTTTATTCCTGAGATGATCATGGTGTTTCATGCCTTTGAACCCAGGACTCAGGAGCCAAAAGCATGAATCTCAATGAATTCCAGGCCAGTCACAGATACATAATGAGGCCCTTTCTTAAAAACACAACAATGGAAGAGACAGAAGACTAAAAGTTGAAGCACACTGACTGTACTTACAGAGGATATGAGTTAACTCCCACCAACCAGATAGTAGCTCACGACCATCTACAATCATATCTGTTGCCCTCTTCTTTTCTACCAGCAGACATTCAAGTAGGGTACTACATATGACAAAATAACTTTTAAAAATGAAATAAAATGTCCTACTGGTTAATTGAAACCCATCACTGTGCCTCTGCTAGAGTTCCCTCAGCTAAAGACCGCCAAATACTTGTTAGATCCCCATATCCTCTTGGGAACATCCTGAGTCCATGCATGCCGGATATTTTTTAAAATTAGTTCATGATTTTTTACATGTAGATCCTTGTTCCCTATATCTCCCTCAATTCCTTCCCTTCCTCTTATCATCTGTTGCCCCCTCACATTCACCCTGACCACCCTGCCATCCTATTCACCCACAATCAACACATAGGGCTAGGCCATCCAAGTGGGGTCATGTATTTCTGACAGCGCATTTGAAGTGTTGATTAGAATGTCTCTTCTATGTCTAGGTTTAGGGGGCATCCCTGGATTGGGGGAATGTGTCCTCAAGGTCCATTTGCGCACCAGGAATACATCCAGGTCCCACTGTCTGAACTCCATTAGACAGCTCACACCTTCTAGCTGATACCCATCTCAGGGGTCTGAGTCAGTTCCATGCTGGATTCACAGCTATCAGTCTGGGGTCCTATTAGCTCCTCCTTCATCAGGTCAGCTGTCTCAATGTGTTTCTGCAACTCGATCTTGTCCTCTCTCTCTCTGCATCTGGATTCTAGTTACACGCAGTGTTTACTTCTGAGTGTTTGCTTCTGTTTTCTACAGAGAGTAGATGAGGGCTCCATGTAGTGCTCGAGTTAGTTGCTGATGTAATTTTCAGGGAAGGTCAATAATGGAAGCCTTTCCACTGTTGCTCAGTTTGTTAGTTGGAGTCAGTCTTGTAGGTCTCTAGATATAGCTTTAGGTTCAATTTTCTCTTCAAACCAATAATGACTTGCTCTTTTATGTTCTCTCCCTCTCTACCATGTTCTACTTTTGTGCCTGGGTTACCTCATTCATGATTGCTTCTTCAATTACTATCCACTTGCCTGTGCATTTCCAGATTCCATTTTTTCTGTAGATTAGTAGTCCATTGTGTAGATGTGCCACAAGTTCTTTATCCATTCTTCAGTTGAGAGGCATCTGGGTAGATTCTAGGTTCTTGCTATTACAAATAATGCTGCTATAGGTATAAATAAACACATTTTTGGTTGCATGAATGTGGATAATTTGGGTATATAACTGTGAGGGGGATTGCCAGGTCCTGTGGTAAACCAATTCCCATCTTTCTGAGGAACTGCCATAGCTATCTTGAAAATGGCTGTACAAGTTTGAACTCCCAAAATCAGTGGAGGAGTGTTACCCTTTCTACACATCCTGTCCAGCAGTAGTCAGGAGCCAAAAGCATGAATCTCAATGAATTCCAGGCCAGTCAAAATTACATAATGAGGCCTTTTCTTCAAAAACAGCAATGGAATGGTTAGATGGCTAAAAGTTCAAGCACACTGATTGTACTTTTAGAGGATATGAGTTACTTCCCAACAATCAGATGGTAGTTCATAACCATCTACAATGAGATTGTTGCCCTCATCTTTTCTACCAGGAGATATTCAAGTAGGATACTACACATGATAAATAATTTTTTTAAATGAAATAAAACGTCCTACTGGATACTTGAAACCCATCACTGGGCCTCTGCTAGAGTTCCCTCAGCTAAAGAACTCAAGATCTCTTTTAGATCCACTATTCCTCATGGGCACGTTCTGAGCCCCTGCATACTGAATTTTTTTCAATGATTATTGTTTATTTTACTTGTCGATTCCTATCACTCACTCCCTACCATTTCTCGCTCTTACATTCTGTCCCCCTTCTCTTGCACCCTGACCAACTCCCCTCCCATTCACCCCCTCTCCCCAGATGGGGCTATGACATCCAGGTAGGGTCATGTATTTCTGACAATGAGAGTTCTATTTAGGGTATGGTTAGAGTTAGGGTGAGCATTATGGTTGGTGGTAGCGTTAGGGTTGGGTTCCTGAAGCCCAGGAAAGGAGTGAGAGCCCATGCCGAAGATAACAGGAAAGAAAAGTAAACTTCAGATGGGAGAGAGTTTACCCTTAGCTGTCTATGTAATTATTTGGTACCTTTGCTGAGCAATCAGTGGGATAAGAGATGTGGGAAGAAACATTTGAGGCACCCATAAATGATGTGACCCAGCGCCACCTCTACCAGAGGTCAACACCTCTACCAGAGATGATTAAAAAAGGAGTAGGGCCCTGCTGACATCATGCACCTGGGCTTGCCCAAGTATCCAGAGCTCTTGGGGTTTGTACTGCAGAAGCAATGGGGGAAATGTGGGTAGGAGCAAGATGTGTAAACTGATGGACAACGTGTGAGGTCTAGACAGAGAGGGAAACTTTGGAAAAACACGGAGGGCCAGAATCAGGGTTTGGTGAGACAGCAGAACCTGGAGCCCAGAGACAGAAAGGTGAAACAGGAGCCCAGGTCTAAAGAAGGCACATGGGTTTCCCATCCTGTAGTGCTTGTTGCTTCAAGGGATGGAGTCACCTTTGATACATGTGAACTTCCTGGCAGAGGATGAGGAGCTGTAGCTCTGGAGAACCCTGACATGCCCTTGGTCAGCACCCAAAGAGGAAGCAGAGGCAAGGAGCAAGTCCTATCCTTTTCTGAATAAGCAGTGCCCCATGCAAAGTAGGGCTCCATCCCACACAGCTGCCTGCAGTCCAAGCATAGAGAGGAATGCTGCATGCCAGGCGTTATCACTGAACTTCCAGGCCAGGACTGACTTGTGGAAATTGTACAAGGATGTTCTGTGTCTTCCCAGTCCACACACAGAAGCCACCAGCTACAAGTGGCTAAATGATTGTCATGATAAACAGTCAATTCCAGGCTCTTTCTTGACAAAAAATAGGCTTAGCTGCAAGTTTGTGGTGTTGAGGAACACTGGGCAAGTGAAATTCCACATGAAGATGCTATGTACACTAGGTATTTTAGTGAGGCTACCCTGGATGTAATATCAAAATCCTGGAGACGGTAAGGATGTGGGCAGCTTCTGAAAAGGTCAGGGTTCCTAGTGTGAGACATATGACCCAGGAAATACAGGAGAAGAGCCATTTTTAAATTCTTAATATTTATCTAAAAATACATAATAAAAACTATAGCTTAATATACATAGTAGTATCAAAGTTTCAGTTTTACTTTCCAAAATTTTTATTTAATAAATGAGACAGGAGCCTTCAGAACCCAGGAGAGGGTATCAGGTCTCCTGTTAAAAGAATTACAGATAGTTGTGACCCAACATGTGGGTGGTAGGAATTGAACCGGGCCTGCACTTAACCACTGAGCCAGCCCTTGGTGCCCCAAGCCCTGCAGAGCTGCATTTGTTCTGAAAAGTGAATCCTATGTGTTCCTTTGGGACTGTGGCTGATATGTCTTATTCAACCTTGGAGGTAGGTTTCTCACCTGAATCAAAATGCTGTGGATTTTTAGATTTCAGAGGTAAAACTCTGTTTTCTAGAACCCAGGTATGCAAGGCTCAAATTCCTCAGGGCTTAATTTAAAAAAAAAAAAATTCCTCAAAGCTTTTCAAACAAACTAAGGAGTTTGGACTTTATCTTGTGGGGAACTAGAAGCTCAAGAGCATAGTTAGGTAGCAATGGAAATCACCAAGTTGAGCAAATGATTGAAAGCTGCATGGCCTTCGTATTAATAAGGTAAGAATATAGAATACCGGGATGCACTTATTGGCCCACACCCATGCAGTCATGGCCCCCTCTTCTCCTCTTTAGGAAAGTGCATAAATGAACTTCAGTGTTGCGATTGTCATAGATGCTATGAAAGTAAAGTTGAAGAAAGGGTTCTCCCACAAGCCAGAATAGGCTGCTCTGAGCACTATAGCTTGTCTGAAACCTCAAAACCACCCAACAGAGAAACAAAACCCTCAAAGAGCTGAATTTGCACTACTGCCCAATCCTCTACAGAGCTCTGAGTAACCAGTTAGGGCATATGGAGGGCTTTTGAGAATTTGTTTTATTAAATACAGCCCATGTTGAGGACTAAGTTATTGTATAAATTATCTAAAGCAGAAGTAAATGTTAAAAATCATTTCCAGTTATTCGCTTCTCTTTAGTATCAGCTAAGGTCTTGTGGCCACACATGTCACTGTACATGCATGGTGAGAATGCAACATGTGGTTTGCCACTAAATATCTTCTCCCCAACCGTACCCGGTGATAAGGTGGAAGCTCAAAATAGACTAAATTTGAGGTATTAGCACAGAAATTAACAAGCAGATGAGAGATTCTTCTGCAAAAAGTTAATATACATCTGACAGTCTAACATTAATGTTCACTCACTGCATCACTCATTCATTGCAGAGGTCTCCTACGACCACACTCTTTGTAAATGTAATAGTCCATCACTCAATGAATCAGCTCACATAAAAGTTACCAAGTTCATATTTAGGGTGGTGTGATGATCTGTCTACTTTATGTGCATTTACTTGGACTGGGTGATTCTTTATACTACACTCACCCCCACACACACACACACACACACACACACACACTACAGAGACACAAAGGCAGAGAATTTCACTTACTGAGCCTCAAATACTGGGATGGCTTCCCAAGGCAGCTAAGACCAGATGCTGACCTGGTCCCTAGTGTAAGGACTAAAAGAAGGGCACTGCCACCATTGTACCAACAAATGCCATGGTAACTGTCCTGAGTATCTTTCTGAGGTGTCCAGTTCCTATATATCACTATGTGACTAAGAACCCTACAGGAGAACTAATTTGTGATACCCAAAACATAAGTACATAGCTGGAGGCAGCAACAGCTGTTTGATCCAAACTATTCACCATCATGCCCTTAGGTAGAAACTCTACCTGGAGGGCTGTGGCTGGAGATGGCTCATTGGGTAAAAGGTCACGGACAGTGGCACATGACTATTTCTCCAAATACAGAGGAGAGGGACATTATGGAGACAGTAGGATCCCTGCAGTGCATTAACCAGCCAGCCTAGCAAAATCCTTGTGATCCAGGTTCATTGAAGGGCAGTTTCTAGGCAGTAACTCGTTCACTGCTGAGATTAGCTTTGCTAAGGATTTGACTCCTCAGTAATAGCTTCATGACCTTGGACTTGAGAAGCAAGAAGTTCGGATTTTTGTTGTTCTTTGGGTTTTTTTTGGTTTTGTTTTTGTGTTTTTGAGACAGGATCTGTGTGTAATCACTATGTTCAACCAAGCTGATCTCGAAATCACAGATTCTCCTGTCTCTCAAGTGCTAGAATTAAAGACATCCACTACTATCCTGGTAGGAAAAGACTGTGTAAAGTAAGACATGAGGGGAAAAAAGGTCATGAAAGCAAACTTTTAAAAATATTGATAGATTAGTTTGTTTTTAACATTTATTTTTATTTTGTGTGTGTATGTAAAATCACATATAGGTGCCCTCCAAAAAAAAAAAAAAAAAAAAAAAAGCCATCAGATCCCCTACAACACCTGGAGTTACAGATGGTAGTGAGCTCACCCTGTGGAGGCTGGAAACCAAACTCTAATCTTTCTGCTTACTTGGTTACTTTTTGAGACAGGGTCTCCAATAACAGGCTAGCCTTGAAGTTGCTATGTAGCTGTGTAGCTGAGGATGACCTTGAACCTCTGATCTTCCTGCCTCTACCTCTCAAATACTGGGATTATAGGTAAACACCACAATACATACCCAGTTTCTGGAGAGCCAGGAATAGAGCCCAGGGTCTCATGCATGTTAGGCAAGCTCTCTCTAAACACTGAGCTACATACATCTCCATCACAAATTGAACTTTCTGGAAGTTAAGAATTCTCTCCAATAGAAGACACTTAAAATTGGCCAGAAAGGCAACACAATAAGAAATGAAACTGTTGGTATATAAAGCAGACATAGGGCCTGTAGCCAAAGTAGGGAAACAAGTACAAACCAGTAGAAAAAGACAGCCCAGTAAAAACCGATCAAGGGCTCAGGGAGACATTTCAGAAACCGCGGGCTCTTTTGATGGCCCAGTGAGCAAGTGGAAAGGTTGCAGACTTGTCAGTTGTCAGGGAAAACAACAGGCAAATGGAACCATCAGTGCACAGTTATAAGTCTACACAAAAATGTAAAAGATTAATGGCAGGGCCAGTGAAATGGTATGGTCACTTGCCTGGCTCCCACAAATTGTCTCTGACTTCCACTCCTGCTATGGGACCTGCTCCCAATAAATGCTTGTTTAAAACACATACACAGAGAGACAAGGGGGGGGAGTGAAATAAGAGAGAAAGAGGAACATGCTAGAAGGTGCACACTAGTTCTGTTCATAGTAGCCACAAACAGGAACAACACAAATATCCATTAGCATTAGAGTGGAATTAGGCATGGGTGAGGAAGAGGCCAAGGAGATGGAGAAGCTTAGGGTCAAACTGAGGGCCTCACAGGTGCTAGGGCAGTGCTCTGCTGTTAAGCCTCCAAACTCAAACTCTCGGTGCAAAAGTCATTTGTCCTCTGTAGAGCGCAGAGTCCCTGTATATAAGGTTCAAGGACTTATCCCTTTAAATTGTTCCCGAATCTCCTATTTAGGTGAACTAGGTGGTGTGTACCAATCGAAAGTGCCCCAGTAGATCAAAAGAAGGCAAGAACAAGGCATCCCTTAGCACTTAAATGTTCCTGCCATCTGAATGTCAGCTCTAGCGTGAGAGAGCTGTGTTTTCCTGTTGCACAGTGGTGCTTGACATACAAGTATTGCCATGGATGAATCCAAAAGAGGCTGATTAAATGTGATCCTTTCCCTGTGCTCTGAAGTCCACACCCACTGCCAAGAGGGCTGCTTACCTGCAGAGGCTCAGCAGGGTGGGTCTCCCCTTACCCCCTCTGGCAGGTGTTAATGAGATTAGCAATTAAAAGGAAGGCCAGCAGAGGGCAGACACCAGGACCTGACTGAGAGCCAGCTCAGGAAATGGAGAAGGCATGGCCTCTGTGAGGCAACCAGCTGCAGTTCCTGTTTGCCTGCATCCCCTATGCCATGGGCTTGGAAAGTGTGGTGTTTCCCGTACCTGTGCCAGATAGTACATTAGAGTTGAGTGCCCACTAGCAGGATACAGGAGCTGCCTGGACGCCGGGGGCAGTGATCCTTGATGTGGGTCGGGTATATCACTTGTTCCTAGATATCTTAGGATGCCCTTACCTTCTGTTAAAAAGAGACATCCTGTCAAATGTAGGAGCCTGGATTTGTTTTGACTCTGAACAGCCATCAGTAACCGATAAACAGGGAAAGAGCTTGATCCTGTAGGCAGTGGATGGTCTGGCTGTCTAAAAGCTATGATGGACATGGCTGTACTGGTCAGAGACTCTGACATGTTAACTTTGGGACAGAAAGTAATTACAATAGCCCCCCATGCACTGGTGACCAGGAGAGCATTGTCAGGCAGCCCACAGAACAATGGATGTCCAATGCCCACATGAATCACTGATGCACTACCTGCCATTCTTCTGCCTGAGAAGACTGATAAATAAGTAATTTGGGACTGTCATCACCTGCTGATTAAAGAGGCAGGAGATTGCAAAGACCTTACAGTCTTCCCTCTGGCCGTGGAAACACTAACTTAGTTCACTGATGGGAACAGTTACCTTGTGAAAGGTAAAGAAAGGACTGGGACAAGGATGTGAATGAAACCTGCATGGTTTGAGCCAGCAGCCTGCCAGAAGGAACCTCAGCATGAGAAGCTGAGCTCTTGGCCTTAACACAGGCCTTGTAGCTGGCAAAAGAAAAGAAAAAAATCTGTAAACCTGTACACGGGCAGCAGTTATGCTTTTATAACTGTCCATGTGCACGGGGCTGTCTGTAAACAAAGGGGACTGGCTAAGATTTACTGTGAGCAAGTCAGAGAGCCAGAGATGAGCTGACACCTGCATTCCTCCACATTTTCTCCCCATTGTCCTCCTTGAGTCGCTGCTGTAATTCTCATTAGGGACAGTGACCTGGAGCATAAGCTAAGTAAGCCCCTTTCTGGCCTGCATTGTGTGTGGTCAGTGTTTTAGCACAGTACCACATGCTCACCAGAATGGTAAGATATGATTTTCTTCTTTTCACCTGTGGTGAAGTAAATGTATGTTTTATTGTTTATTTTCATCTCATTTGTTCTTTTTCCAAGATAGGCTCTTAGCAATACAGTCCTTTGTGGCCTTGAACTTGTGACTCCTGTCTCAAGCTTCTGAGTACTGAGCAAGGCTTGTACCATTCCACTGGTTTGTAATTTTCACTAATTAAATATGACATGGTTACATTTAAGTTTCTTTATGTATACTTACTTGTTTTGAGGCAGGGTCTTGCTTTGTAGCCAAGGCCAGCTTGGAGGTAGTAGCAGTCATCTGTCCATACTTCCAAGTGCTGCAATTGTAAACTTGCACTACACATAGTTACCTAAATGCATGGGGCTTTTTTGTAAAAGTAAAAAATGATATATGTTTAGGCTTAAATTTTGTGGTGTTCAAAACAAGCTGGTGGGTATCTAAGACAGAGGAATGTGTTGTCTGTGTAGCAATGCAAATGGAAAGCATTCTAGTTGAAGGAGGGATATATATGACAAATGTGGAAGGCAGTTACCCTATTCACCCTGCTTACAATTTTTTTTTTGTTTTACAGAGCATAATAATATTTTAACTTTAGAGAAATGGGAGGCATTGGTGTTTGTTTGAAAGAGGGGATTAGGAAACATTGAATAAATTGATTAATTTGAAAACTACTTCCCTCAAAGCCATGAAAACCTGAAGTCAATCCTCACAATACTTGAAAATTAATCCAGATGGCTGGGTTGTGGATTATGCCTTTAACACCAGTACTTTGGAGGCAGAGGCAGAGGCAGAAAGTTCTCCAAAGGTCTGCCTGTTGTACAGAGTAAGTTTCAAAACAGCCAGGGCATCCTATAGGAACCTTGTCTCGAGTGAAAAAACATAATGGTTGCATATACTTCTAACTTCAACATTGATAGGTGGAATGAGAAACTTCACCTCCAAAATACGTAAAAATAAGACAGCAGCTGAAGATAGGTTGAGCAGTTGCAAGCATTTTCTGCTCTTTTGCATAATAGCAGGTTTCAGTTTCCAGCCCATGTGGTGGACTACAACTGTCCTGAACTGCTATTCCAGGGAAACCAGCCCTGACTTGTGACTTCAGTGGTCACCAGGTTCAAAAGCAACACACTTAAATACATGAAGGAAAGAATCTCATAGTCTTGTAAGTTAGGCTTTATATCAAAAACCCAGGTAGACAGTATCAGCCCAAACTTGATTTCTGTCCTCCATTCCTTCTTCATATATATGTCTGATCTACCATCCACCACCAGAGCATAAATGGGTACATAAGAGCCGAGTATATGTAGTGATACAAATAGTTGTTACCAGACAAACTTAAAACTTTGTGGCTCCTTTAATGATCAAACCTGTGTACCACTCAGCCATCCAGGATGATTCTGAAAATATGGGACACCCAGGGAGAGCTGAGTGATAATGTTGAGGTATCTCATGTTCCAATTACTATTAAAGTAGAAGCATAACACCCATGTCTGTAGATGGAATAACACTAGCAGTCAGACTGCCTTTCAAAGGTAAGGATAATTGATCCTTCAAGAAGACCATGACATTAGAGCATTTTCCTTAAGTTAATATAAATGATGTAGATGTGCTAAATAAAAAATACTTTTTTTTTTTTCTTAAACACTCTAGTTCACTCATGTGAATTTAGGCACATGAGAACCTTTGGAGTATACTAATCACATCTGTTTTCCCTGAATATAAGTCAATTTTTAAACAATGATTAGTGAAACTTTATTTTACAATATATAAATAATACTCACTCTACTGCCTTCTTTATATACTAAGAATGGGGCAGGATCTACTGTATTCATAGTAATGGGCAAAGAGGTGATCATGGGAATATTAGAGTAAGTACTGTGTAAATTGAGTTCTGTATTGAAAGTGAAAAACTGGCTGTGTTTATACTTGCAATACAGTTTTGCTGAGTACATATTGCTTTTGTCCCATTTGTGGGGATGGAATTTCATTAAGATTGTTGTTAACTTGGGGCAGGGCAATAATTCAGGGGTGTTTTACTACAGTATAAATTGGAGCAGTCTCTATTTACTACCAAAGATATTACACGCAGGGCTATAATTCAGGGATATTTTACTACAGTAGGAATTATAAAAGGAAGTTGAGCATGGTGACTGATACCTGTAAGCTTAACCTGAAAAGGAGGTTGGAGTATTAGGACCCTGAGGTATTTCTTTGCCACAGAGCAGAAGTCAAGCACGAAACAAAGTCATAATTGTTCTTTCTTGCTAGAAGAATTAGGTGATCCTTTTTTTCAATATTTTCTGTTTTGCATAACCTACATTTTTGGCAGTTTATCTCTGTGTAATAGCCCTGCCCATCTTAGCCCATAGTTTGTATTCAAGGGTGGTCTCCAACTCACAGGTAACCACTGCCCTTCTGTCTCCCATGTGCTACATTTAAAAAATTGTGCCACCACCCGAGGCTTAAACTGCCTTGTATGTCAATTTAACCATTTGGCATTCCTATTATTTTGTAGTTCCATTACCATCCTTGCACCTTACTATAATCATATCTGGTTTCATAAAAAAAAGAAAGAGAAAAGTCTCCATTAACTAGAAAAGAATTGGACACTCAAGTAGACTATCTCAAAAAATGTAAAAAAGAGAGAATTCATAAACATAAACTACTCTTATAACAATATGAGGAACTCTGTAAACTTCTTCATAGGCCTGTGTATGATGTGCATATCACCTCTGACCCAACTGTAGAGAAGCTGAACCTGTTCCAACAACATGTGGCAAGTTTGAGGCAAACAAAGGTATGCTGCTGCATTCATTCCCCCATAAAATTTGATTGGAATTTATGTATCTCATAATAATTTTGATTGTTTTAAAAGATTAGGAATGAACAGTTTGTCAATATTAATAAACATATCATATTGTGTATGAAAAATTGGAACTAACTTCTGATTCAAGTATTGAAAAAGATGGAGTGTGTCAATTTCAAAGTGTGTTTTCTGTGTCATTGCAAAGTATTGTGGCACTACATATGTTGCTTTTGCAGGTAATATGTGTTCAGATTATGCAGTATCAACTCACTTGTATTTATCAATTTGAAAAACCTGACAGCTTTTGCCTTAATTCTAAATAAGGAGCCAGTTTGTATTAAGGGATGCTGAGGTAGGCATCACTTCAGTTTTTGACCAGCCTTGTACACAGAGTGAGTTTGGGGACAGGCAGGGCTACACAGGGAAACCCTTTCTCGAGTAAACAAACAGAAAGGGACAGAATATGTGAAGACACCCAACCATAATACAATATGGAATAAAACTGTTTGTTTACTGTTTGTATGTGTGTGTGTGGCAGGGGGTGGGTGTGGGTGTGTTTGTTTATGTTATGGGGAGAGAGAGACAGAAGCACAGATAGACAGAGACAGAGCAATAGAGTGATCACGTGTCAAAGTCAATTCAATTCCAATTGTCCATCTTATTTATCAGGTTCACATTTATGAAGGTAAACTTTTCTGCCACTGAGACTTACAGATCTCTCTCACCTTTCCAGTGCTATTATGTAGTTGGACTTTCTTGTCAGATTTTCTTGGAACAATCCATCCCCAAATAATGACACAGACATTTCTAAATTATGAATGATTGGCCTTTAACTTAACCTTGTTCCCAACAATTTCCTATACCTTAACAAATGTCTATTAGCCTATTGTCTATTATTCTGTATTCGCAGCTCCTTCCTTGTCTTCCTGGCATGGGTCCAGGCCTAGATTCATTCCCCTGAGTTTTTCTCTCAGCCCAGCAATCCTGCCTAACCATTCCTTTTGAGCAATTGGCCGTTTAACTTTTTATTAAACCAATTAAGGGCTTAGGCAGGCAAGGTAAAAAGCACCCTATTTTCACATAATGATCAAATGTCCCACAAGTTTAACTTTTAATCATCCCCTTCTACATTTAGCATTTTGCTTAATCTCAGGTCCTTCGTGTTTGTACTTTATTGACTGAGATACCTACTCAGGCCCTATTTTGCTTTGTTGGTAATAGAGGCTGAACTTAAATCTCTTAGTATCAGGAATTCTAGACACTAGCCAATAACCCCTAATTATAGCCCATGATTTACTACTTTTTAATTTAGAAACAAAATCGACCTCAATTTTGTATGACGAAGAAATGTAATAAAAATTAATTATTGTCTCAGAATGCATAGCACTAGCCATTTTAACTAAACTAATGCTTATTTATGTTAACAATATAAAATTTTATTCCTGAGATGATCATGGTGTTTCATGCCTTTGAACCCAGAACTCAGGAGCCAAAAGCATGAATCTCAATGAATTCCAGGCCAGTCACAGATACATAATGAGGCCCTTTCTTAAAAACACAACAATGGAAGAGACAGAAGACTAAAAGTTGAAGCACACTGACTGTACTTACAGAGGATATGAGTTAACTCCCACCAACCAGATGGTAGCTCACGACCATCTACAATCAGATCTGTTGCCCTCTTCTTTTCTACCAGCAGACATTCAAGTAGGGTACTACATATGACAAAATAACTTTTAAAAAGGAAATAAAATGTCCTATTGGTTACTTGAAACCCATCACTGTGCCTCTGCTAGAGTTCCCTCAGCTAAAGACCGCCAAATACTTGTTAGATCCCCATATCCTCTTGGGAACATCCTGAGTCCATGCATGCCGGATATTTTTTAAAATTAGTTCATGATTTTTTACATGTAGATCCTTGTTCCCTATATCTCCCTCAATTCCTTCCCTTCCTCTTATCATCTGTTGCACCCTCACATTCACCCTGACCACCCTGCCATCCTATTCACCCACAATCAACTCATAGGTCTAGGCCATCCAGTGGGGTCATGTATTTCTGACAGCGCATTTGAAGTGTTGATTAGAATGTCTCTTCTATGTCTAGGTTTAGGGGGTATCCCTGGATTGGGGGAATGTGTCCTCAAGGTCCTTTTGCGCACCAGGAATACATCCAGGTCCCACTGTCTGAACTCCATTAGACAGCTCACACCTTCTAGCTGATACCCATCTCAGGGGTCTGAGTCAGTTCCATGCTGGATTCACAGCTATCAGTCTGGGGTCCTATTAGCTCCTCCTTCATCAGGTCAGCTGTCTCAACGTGTTTCTGCAACTCAATCTTGTCCTCTCTCTCTCTGCATCTGGATTCTAGTTAGATGCAGTGTTTACTTATGGGTGTTTGCTTCTGTTTTCTACAGAGACTAGATGAGGGCTCCATGTAGCGCTCGAGTTAGTTGCTGATCTCATTTTCAGGGAAGGTCAATAATGGAAGCCTTTCCACTGTTGCTCAGATTGTTAGTTGGAGTCAGTCTTGTAGGTCTCTAGATATAACTTTAGGTTCAATTTTGTCTTCAAACCAATAATGACTTGCTCTTTTATGTTCTCTCCCTCTCTACCATGTTCTACTTTTTGTGCCTGGGTTACCTCATTCATGATTATTTCTTCAAGTGCCATCCACTTGCCTGTGCATTTCCAGATTCCATTTTTTCTGTCAATTAGTAGTCCATTGTGTAGATGTGCCACAAGTTCTTTATCCATTCTTCAGTTGAGAGGCATCTGGGTAGCTTCTAGTTTCTTGCTATTACAAATAATGCTGCTATAGATATAATTAAACACTTTGCTTTGTTGCATGAATGTGGATAATTTGGGTATATGGCTATGAGTGGGATTGCCAGGTCCTGTGGTAAACCAATTCCCATCTTGCTGAGGAACTGCCATAGCTATCTTGAAAATGGCTGTACAAGTTTGAACTCCCAAAAGCAGTGGAGGAGAGTTCCCTTCTACACATCCTGTCCAGCAGTACTCAGGAGCCAAAAGCATGAAACTCAATGAATTCCAGGCCAGTCAAAATTACATAATGAGGCCTTTTCTTCAAACACAACAATGAAATGGAAAGATGGCTAAAAGTTCAAGCACACTGATTGTACTTACAGAGGATATGAGTTACTTCCCACCAACCAGATGGTAGTTCACAACCATCTACATTGAGATTGTTGCCCTCTTATTTTCTACCAGGAGATATTCAAGTAGGATATTACATATGATAAATAATTTTTAAATGAAACAAAACGTCCTACTGGATACTTGAAACCCATCACTGGGCCTCTGCTAGAGTTCCCTCAGCTAAAGACCTCAAGATCTCTGTTAGATCCACTAATCCTCTTGGGAACATTCTGAGTCCCTACATACTGAATTTTTTAAAATTATTATTGTTTATTTTACGTGTCGATTCCTACCCCTCACTCGTTAACCTCACTCCCTCTTACATTCTCTCCCCCTTTACATTCACCCTGACCACCTCCCCTTCCATTCACCCCCTCTCCAATATGGGGCTATGCCATCCAGGTAGGGTCATGTATTTCTGACATTGAGAGTTCAGTTTAAGGTATGGGTAGAGTTAGGGTGAGCATTTAGGTTGGTGGTAGCGTAGGTGTTGGGTTCCTGAAGCCCAGGAAATGAGTGAGAGCCCATGGCGAAAGGAAAGTAACGTTCAGATAGAAGAGAGTTTCCCCTTAGCAGTCTATGTAATTATTTGGGACCTTTGCTAAGCAATCAGTGGGATAAGAGATGTGGGAAGAAACATTTGAGGCACCCATAGATAATGTGACCCAGAACCATAGGTCAACATCTCTACCAGAGATGATTAATAAAGGAGTAGAGCCGTGCTGATATCATGCACCTGGGCTTGCCAAAGGATACAGAGCTCTTGGGGATTGTACTGCAGAAGCAATGGGGGAAATGTGGGTTGGAGCAAGATGTGTAAACTGATGGACTACCTGTGAGGTCTAGACAGAGAGGGAAACATTGGAAAAACACGGAGGGCCAGAATCAGGGTTTGGTGTGATAGCAGAACCTGGAGCCCAGAGACAGAAAGGTGAAACAGGAGCCCAAGTCTGAAGAAGGCACATGGGTTTCCCATCCTGTAGTGCTTGTTGCCTCAAGGGATGGAGTCACCTTTGATACATGTGAACTTCCTGGAAGAGGATGAGGAGCTGTAGTTCTGGAGATCCCTGATATGCCCTTGGTCAGCACCCAAAGAGGAAGCAGAGGCAAGGAGCAAGTCCTATCATTTTCTGAGGAAGCTGTGCAGCATGCAAAGTAGGGCTCCATCCCACACAGCTTACTGCAGTAAGCATAGAGAGGAATGCTGCATGCCAGGCGTTATCACTGAACTTCCAGGCCAAAACTGCCTTGTGGAAATTGTACAAGGATGTTCTGTGTCTTCCCAGTCCACACACAGAAGCCACCAGCTACAAGTGGCTAAATGATTGTCATGATAAACAGTCAATTCCAGGCTCTTTCTTGACAAAAAATAGGCTTAGCTGCAAGTTTCTGGTGTTGAGGAACACTTGGCAAGTGAAATTCCACATGAAGATGCTATGTACACTAGGTACTTTAGTTAGGCTACCCTGGACGTAATATCAAAATCCTGGAGATTTTAAGGATGTGGGCAGCTTCTGAAAAGGTCAGAGTACCTAGTGTGAGACATATGACCCAGGAAATACAGGAGAAGAGCCATTTTTAAATTCTTAATATTTATCTAAAAATACATAATAAAAACTATAGCTTCATATACATAGTAGTATCAAAGTTTCAGTTTTACTTTCCAAAATTTTTATTTAGTAAATGTGCATGCATTTGTTCCTGCGTGAAAGGAGCCTTCAGGACCCAGAAGAGGGTATCAGGTCTCCTGTTAAAAGAATTACAGATAGGTGTGAACCACCATGTGGATGCTAGGAATTGAACCAGGCGTCCTCTAAGGGCATTAACCATTGAGCCAGCCCTTGGTGCCCCAAGCCCTGCAGAGCTGCATTTGTTCTGAAAAGTGAATCCTATGTGTTCCTTTGGGACTGTGGCTGATATGTCTTATTCAACCTTAGAGGTAGGTTTCTCACCTGAAGCAAAATGCTGTGGATTTTTAGACTTCAGAGGTAAAACTCTGTTTTCTAAAACCCAGGTATGCAAGGCTCAAATTCCTCAGGGCTTAAGTTAAAAAAAACAAAATTCCTCAAAGCTTTCCAAACATACTAAGAAGTTTGGACTTCATCTTGTGGGGAACTAGAAGCTCTAGAGGGTAGTTAGGTAGCAATGGAAATCACCAAGTTTAGCAAATGATTGAAAGCCGAATGGCCTTCATATTAATGAGGTAAGAATATAGAATCTCGGGATGCACTTATTGGCCCACACCCATGCAGTCATGGCCCCCTCTTCTCCTCTTTAGGAAAGTGCATAAATGAACTTCAGTGTTGCGATTGTCATAGATGCTATGAAAGTAAAGTCTGAAGAAAGGGTTCTCCCACAAGCCAGAGTAGGCTCCTCTGAGCACTAAAGCTTGTCTGAAACCTTAAAAACCACCCGAAAGAGAAACAAACACCTCAAAGAGCTGAATTCGCTCTACTGTCCAGTCCTCTACAGAGCTCTAAGTAACCAGTTAGGGCATATGGAGGGCTTTTGAGAATTTGTTTCATTAAATACAGTCCATGTTGAGGACTAAGTTATTGTATAAATTATCTAAAGCAGAAGTAAATGTTAAAAATCATTTCCAGTTATTTGCTACTCTTTAGTGTCAGCTAAGGTCTTGTGGCCACACATGTCACTGTACATGCATGGTGAGAATTTAACATGTGGTTTGCCACTAAATGTCTTCTCCCCAACCCAACCCAGTGATATGTTGAGAGCTCAAAATAGCCAAAATTGGAGTTATTTCCTCTGAAATTAACAAGAAGTTGAGAGATTGTTCTGCAAAAAGGGAATATACATCTGTCAGTCTAACATTAATGTTCACACACTGCATCATTCTCTCCATGCAGAGGTCCCCCACGACCACATTCTTTGTAAATGTAGTAGTCCATCACTCAATGAATCAGCTGACATAAAAGTTACCAAGTTCATGTTTAGGGTGGTGTGATGATCTGACTATTTTTTTGCATTTACTTGAACTGGGTGATTCTTTATACTACACACACACACACACACACACACACACACACACACACACACACATCACAGACACACAAAGGCAGAGAATATCACTTACTGAGCTTCAAATATTAGGATGGTTTCCCAAGGCAGCTAAGACAAGATGCTGGTCTGGTCCCTGGTGTAAGGACTAAAAGAAGGGCACTGCCACCATTGTACCAACAAATCCCATGATAACTGTCTTGGGTGTCTTTCTGAGGTGTCCAGTTCCTAAATGTCACTATGTGGCTAAGAACCCTACAGGAGAACTAATTTGTGATACCCAAAACATAAGTACATAGCTGGAGGCAGCAACAGCTGTTTGATCCAAACTATTCACCATCATACCCTTAGGTAGACCCTCTACCTGGACAGCTGTGGCTGGAGATGGCTCATTGGGTAAAAGTTCAGGGACAGTGGCACATGACTATTTCTCCAAATACAGAGGAGAGGGACAATATGGAGACAGGAGTCTCCTGCAGTGCATTAACCAGACAGCCTAGCAGAATCCTTGAAATCCAGGTTCAGTGAAGGGCACTTTCTACGCAGTAACTCAATCACTGCTGAGATTAGCTTTGCTATGGGTTTGACTCCTCAGAAATAGCTTCATGACCTTGGACTTGAGAAGCAAGAAGTTGGGACTTTTGTTGTTGTTTGGGTTTTTTTGGTTTTGTTTTTGTTTTTTTGAGACAGGATTTATGTGTAATCACTATGTTCAACCAGGCTGATCTCGAAATCACAGATTCTCTGGTCTCTCAAGTGCTAGAATTAAAGACATCTACTACTATCCTGGTAGGAAAAGGCTGTGTAAAGTAAGACATGAAGGAAAAAAAAGGTCATGAAGGCAACCTTTTTAAAATAGTGATAGATTAGTTTGTTTTTAATATTTATTTTTCTTTTATATGTATATGACTGTGTGTTTGTACAAGCACATATAGGTGCCCTCCAAAAAAAAAAAAAAAAAAAAAAGCCATCAGAACCGCTACATCACCTGGAGTTACATGTGGTAGTAAGCTCACCCTGTGGAGTCTGGAAACCAATCTCTCATCTTTCTGCTTACTTGGTTACTTTTTGAGATAGCGTCTCCAAAAGCAGGCTAGCCTTGAACTTGCTATGTAGCTGTGTAGCTGAGGATGACCTTGAAGCTCTGATCTTCCTGCCTCTACCTCCCAAATACTGGGATTATAGGTAAACACCACCATACATACCCAGTTTCTGGAGAGCCAGGAATAGAACCCAGGGTCTCATGCATGTTAGGCAAGCACTCTCAAAACACTGAGCTACATACATCTCCAGCACAAATTGAACTTTCTGGAAGTTAAGAATTCTCTCCAATAGAAGACACTTAAAATTGGCCAGAAAGGCAACAAAGTAAGGAATGAAACTGTTGGTATATAAAGCAGACATAGGGCCTGTAGCCAAAGTAGGGAAACAAGTACAAACCAGTAGAAAAAGACAGCCCAGTAAAAACCGATCAAGGGCTCAGGCAGACATTTCAGAATCCGCGGGCTCTTTTGAGCAAGTGGAAAGGTTGCAGACTTTTCAGTTGTCAGTGAAATCAACAGGCAAATTGAACCATCAGTGCACAGGCAGAAGTCTACACAAAAATGTAAAAACTTAATGGCAGGGCCAGTGAAAATGTAAGGTCACTTGCCTGGCTCCTTCAATTTGTCTCTGACTTCCACTCCTGCTATGGGACCTGCTCCCAATAAATGCTTGTTTGAAACACATACACAGAGAGACAGAGGGGTGGGGGAGGAGAATAAGAGAGAAAGAGGAACATGCTAGAAGGTGCACACTAGTTCTGTTCATAGTAGCCACAAACTGGAACAACACAAATATCCATCAGGATTAGAGTGGAATTAGGCATGGGCGAGGAAGAGGCCAAGGAGATGGAGAAGCTTAGGGTCAAACTGAGGGCCTCACAGGTGCTAGGGCAGTGCTCTGCTGCTGAGCCTCCAAACTCAACCTCTCTGTGCAAAAGTCATCTCACCTCTGTAGAGCCCACAGTCCCTGTCTATCAGGTTCAATTACTTATCCCTTTAAATATTTCCCTCATCTCCTATTTAGGTGAACTAGGTGGTGTGTACCAATCCAAAGTGCCCCAGTAGATCAAAAGAAGGCAAGAACAAGGCATCCCTTAGCACTTAAATATTCCTGCCATCTGAATGTCAGCTCTAGAGTGAGAGAGCTGTGTTTTCCTGTTGCACAGTGGTGTTTGATATATAAGTATTGGCATGGATGAATCCAAAACGAGGCTGAGGAAAAGTGATTCATTCCCTTTGCCAAAGAGGGCTGCCTACCTGCAGAGGCACAGCAGGGTGGGTCTCCCCTTAAGGCCTCTGGCAGGTGTTAATGAGATTAGCAATTAAAAGGCAGGCCAGCAGTGGCCAGACACCAGGAACTGACTGAGAGTCAGCTCAGGAAATGGAGAAGGCATGGCCTCAGTGAGGCAACCAGCTGTAGTTCCTGTTTGCCTGTATCCCCTATGCCATGGGCTTGGATAGGGTGGTGTTTCCCATACCTGTGCCAGATAGGACAGTGGAGTTGAGTGCCCACTAGCAGGATACGGGAGTTGCCTGGATACAGGTGGCAGTGATCCTTGTTGCAGGTGGGATATATCACTTGTTCCTAGATATCCCAGGATGCCCTTACCTTCTGTTAAAAAGAGACATCCTGTCAAATGTAGGAGCCTGGATTTGTTTTGACTCTGAACAGCCATCAGTAACCGATAAACAGGGAAGGAGCTTGATCCTGTAGGCAGTGGATGCTCTGGCTGTCTAAAAGCTATGGCTTCCATGGCTGTACTGGTCAAAGACTCTGACATGTTAACTTAGGGGCAGAAAGTAACTACAATAGCCCCCCATGCACTGGTGAGCAGGAGAGCATTGTCCGGCAGCCCACAGAACAATGGATGTCCAATGCCCACATGAATCACTGATGCACTACCTGCCACTCTTCTGCCTGAGAAGACTGAAGAACAAGTAATTTGGGACTGTCATCACCTGCTGATTAAAGAGACTGGAGATTGCAAAGACCTTACAGTCTTCCCTCTGGCCATGGAAACACTAACTTGGTTCACTGATGGGAACCTTGTGAAAGGTAAAGAAAGGACTGGGACAAGGATGTGAATGAAACCTGCAGAGTTTGAGCCAGCAGCCTGCCAGAAGGAAACTCAGCATGAGAAGCTGAGCTCTTGGCCTTAACACAGGCCTTGCAGCTGGCCAAAGAAAAGAAAAAAAATCTGTAAACCTGTACATGGGCAGCAGTTATGCTGTTATAACTGTCCATGTGCAAGGGGCTATCTGTAAACAAAGGGGACTTGCTAAGCTTTACTGTGAGCAAGTGAGAAAGCCAGAGATGAGCTGACAACTGCATTCCTCCACATTTTCTTCCCACTGTCCTGCTTGAGTCGCTGCTATAATTTTCTTTAGGGACAGTGACCTGGAGCATAAGCTAAGTAAGCCCCTTTCTGGCCTGCATAGTGTGTGGTCCGTGTTTTAGCACAGCAACAGAAGCACACCAGACCGGTAAGATATGATTTTCTCCTTTTCAACTGTGGTGAAGTGTAGGGAGCCATCCCTGCATTCTCCATTACAAGATGGCGCCTGCATCCCGCTGGCGTTGAGAGTAAACAAGTCAGTGAGCAGGTGCAGGGTGATTTTTCCCTCCCTTGGCCTCTGCCTCTCCCGTGGCATCATAATGGGCCGATGAGCTGCAGCCAATCAGGAGGTGACACGTCCGAGGCGAAGGTTATAAACCTATATAAGTGTTGGGTTTTGGATATTTGGGGTCTCTGTTCTGTAAGCTTATGCTCTCCCTCTCAAGATGCATTCAAGCTTTACTGCAGATGGATCCTGAGTGTGCTGCATCATTCTTGGTGGCGACAGGACTTCTGTTGCCGAAACCCGGGAACTGAGACCTCATCATCGTCAGCCCATCGGAGACCCCTTGACTACAAGGAGGATTCAGAACTGCTGGCAGACGTGCTGGGAGAGGTAGGTCTTTTCTGGGCCTTGGTAAGAGGTCCAGGATAGCAAGTCAGAACCCGAGCATAATGAGAGGTTGGGCGCGTGCAGGAAAAAACCAGTCCCCCACCCAAAAAAAAAGTTAAAAAGGCCCTCCCGGTGATTCTAATGACAAGGGAGTGTATTTGTCAGAAACCAAAGCAGTTAATTTGTCTAAGCTGGGTGTGGTGGCACATGCCTTTAATTCCAGCACTTGGGAGACAGAAGCAAGCAAATCTCTTGTGAGTTCAAAGTAAACCTGGTATGCAGAGTGAATTCCAGGACAGATAAGAGTTACACAGAGAAACCCTGTCTCAAAAAATGAAACAATAGAAGTAAAAGAAACAGAGTAATAATAAAGCCATGTAAAGATGAAAAGCTCAGAGAGAATCTGGTTACAGTATGCTATTGTGTTGTCTCTGCATTCATTGTTTGATTGCTGAGAAAATAACAACTGATAAAGGAAATGCTGCTGGATTAATTCAATTGATATATTTTAAAAATGCTTTGACTCCAAAATTTAAGTTCAAGGACAAGTTACTGGGAAAAAGGATTTCTATTTTTGTTTTAACAGGAAATAAAAAGCTGTGGATTCCTTCCAGACTAATGTGGTTTGATCAAGCCAGACCCCCTGAAACCTCGGTTCATATTGCAGAATAGGACCTTTGAGTTTGAGCAGATGCTTCGGGAGTTGAGAGCCGCCATTATTCAGATAAACTTCACGTGCCTTGATCTATCCTTGATGGAGGGACTGTTGTCGTGGATTGCTTCAGCTGTTTCCTATTTCAAGGAATGGGTGGGGGGTGGGATTGTTTGGTGCAGCCATTTGCTGCGGACTTGTGTTGCTTCTCTGGCTGGTGTGTAGGCTCAGGGCTCAAACTAAGAGAGACAAGGTGGTTATCACCCAGGTGCTTACAGCTTTGGAACAAGGGGCTTCCACTGATATTTGGTTATCTATGCTTAAGCAGTAGGCTGCTGGCTAGACAGCTCTTGCACGCCCGGAGCCTAAGCTCATTGCACAGGGTACAGTGTCAGGCTTGAGCAGCCCATGAGGGATGCTGAGCAAAGCATCGCACAGGGAGTTGCCTGGCATGCAGGTCTCTCTGAGAGGTATGTTGTCCTGCATAAGTGTTGCCTGCACTAGTCTCCCTTTCCCAGAAAAACGGCAGAGGACAGGTCGAGAGCGCTTTGGGTAAAGCTAACAGCCTAATGGCGACTCTCATACACAGTCTTAATGTTTGATTGGGAAGGTACAACCTCTGCCTCTATCCCTCAATATATGGGTGACCTATTTGCTTGTAAATTTGAAGCCTTTTCATTAATTAATAAAAAAGGGGGAGATGTAGGTAGCTGTCCCTGCATTCTCCATTACAAGATGGCGACTGCATCCAGCTGGCGTTGAGAGTAAACAAGTCAGTGCACAGGTGCAGGGTGATTTTTCCCTCCCTTGGCCTCTGCCTCTCCCGAGGCATCATATGGGCCGAGGGCTGCAGCCAATCAGGAGGTGACACGTCCGAGGCAAAGGTTGTAAACCTTGGGGTCTCCGCTCTGTAAGCTTATGCTTTCCCTCTCAAGATGCATAAAGGCTTTATTGCAGAAGGATCCTGAGTGTGCCTCATCGTTCTTGCTGGCGAGACGGTAGTGAGGGACAGTGAAGTTAATGTATGTGTAGTGAGGTAGTCCTTCTGTAGCACTGACCACGCCCATTGGGGGGTGGAGCGATGGGTGGAGGTGACCTGAGGAAGGAGGTCGGAGGGGGCCAGGAAGGCGCTCTCTCTTTCTGGCGTGACTCGGACAGGAGAGGATCGGGTTGAATTTCCTGGTGTTCATCTGTCTAGGTTGTAAGATATTTCTCCCTGAATAAACATCTATTCGGCCTATTTGTTTATCCTGATCCTTATTTACCGCAATATCTGGTGTCAGAAGTGGGATTTACCTGGGTTTTGCCCCCAGGCGGCAGAAGCCGCTCCCTTCCCCCCACCTTCCCCAACGGGCAGGGTTTAACCAGGTGGACTCACCACAGCTTTGGGACATTTGCCTCTTCCTTACTGCAAAGGAGATCTTTGCCGCTAAAGCAGACCTGAGAAGGCACTTACCGCTTAACATTTTTTGCCCATTTCCGCACGGGACTTTGCATTCGCGCAGAACCTCTCGGCGGCACCCGCCCGGCGGCACCCGCCCGGCTTGCACGCGTTTCGTCTTGTGTTACAAGTAACTCCAAAAGTCCCCTTTTAACAAAATTCTGCTTGCCATAGTTTGTTAAGAACTTTTTACAGGAACCGGGATCAGATGAGCCTGGGCAGCTAGGCACTATTTGATGACACACCTCCAGGCGTAGCTACCACAAGCTGAGAAATACAACTAAAAGCATCAAAGTTCCAGGACAGCAGAATTACACCTAAGGTAATTGTAACATCCTTTGCAATTTAAGCTGATATAAAATCTGAGATAAATTGTTCCATAACTATGGCAGATAATTTTACTATGCAGAACTTTAGGAATTATTTTACTTCATATGTAGAAGGGATTTTAGCAGAAGAAACTTAGGACTGGACCAATATATACTTTTATTTTGTAATAGCAATGGGTTTCATCATTAACATGATATTCTTAAAGAAATGGTTTGAGATTACAGCAAACAATAAGGAACTTGTACAAACCATGGGAGACTTAGTGACAAAGATTCGAAACATTGAAAATGATGGAATTCAAAACATAGAGACAAAGATTCGAAACATTGAAAATGATAGAATTCAAAGCATAGAAAATATAGAAAGAAAGGTTCAGAATATTGAAGATGGCATTGGCGAGCTGAAAGGTATAATTTAATGTCAGATACCTCAATAACCAGAACAGAAACAATGCAATGCATTAACAAACTAGCAGAAACAGCCCACTCCTGGTCGGAGGAAGCTACTAATAAGTTTAAAAAACTGGAATATCAGATAGAAAGACTAGATGACAGAATCTCTTCCATGTCTGAGGATAATGGCAAGCTAGCGGATAGAACATTCTTTCTGGAAGGCAGTTTACACGCCATTCAGATAATATCTAAGGATGATAAGATTAAAAACATGGAATCATTTGTAGTTGGAGAAAGTAAGAAACTGACTAATGCAATGAAGTCTTTAGAAAGTTATTTGATTCAAGAAGTTCAGACACTCAAAGAAACAATGGTGAATAGATTTCAGGCTTTAGAAGACCTTCAGTCTGATACATCAGAAGAAGAACTACAGGTAACAGGGCATGAAAAAGATTTAAAATTTTCCACACCATTTAGGGTCAGGGGACTGAATTTATTCTGCTTCAGGAAGTCATATAGGTTCTGCTCCAGCATCTCAAAGACCAGGCAAGTATGGCTGCAGTGCAGGAAGCACTCATAGGCCCGCACAAAGTTATACTCATCGGCGTTCTCAGTACTGAGCCTTGCTAAGATGCTCACTTCTATCTCATTTGTTCTTTTTCCAGGATGGGCCCTTAGCAATACAGTACTTTCTGGCCTTGAACTTGTGACTCCTGTCTCAAGCTTCTGAGTACCGAGCAAGGCATGTACCATCCCACTGGTTTTTAATTTTCACCAATTAAATATGAGATGGTTACATTTCATTTCTTTATGTATACTTACTTGTTTTGAGGCAAGGACTTGGTTTGTAGGCAAGGCCAGCTTGGAGGTATTAGCAGTCATCTGTCCATACTTCCAAGTGCTGCAAATATAAACTTGAACTACACATAGCTACCTAAATGCATGGGGCTTTTTTGTAAAAGTAAAAAATGATACATATTTAGGCTTAAATTTTGACATGTTCAACACAAGCTGGTGGGTATCTAAGACAGAGGAATATGTTGTCAGTTTAGCAATGCAAATGGAAAGCATTCTAGTTGGAGGAGGGATGTATATGACAAATGTGGAAGGCAATAACCCTATTCACCCTGCTTACAATTTTTTTTGTTTTGTTTTACAGAGCATAATAATATTTTACTTTAGAGAAATGGAGGCATTGGTGTTTGTTTGAAAGAGGGGGTAAGGAAACATTGAATAAATTGATTAATTTATAAACTACTTCCCTAAAAGCCATGAAAACTTCAAGTCAATGCTCACAATTCTTGAAAATTAATCCAGATTGCTGGGTTGTGGTTTATGCCTTTAACACCAGTACTTTGGAGGCAGAGGCAGAGGCAGAAGGATCTCCAAAGGTCAGCCTGTTCTACAGAGTAAGTTTCAAGACAGCCAGGGCATCATATAGGAACCTTGTCTCGAGTGAAAAAACATAATGGTTGCATGTACTTCTAACTTCAACATTGAGAGGCAGAGATAGGTGGAATGAGAAACTTCATCTCCAAAATACCAAAAATAAGACAGCAGCTGAAGATAGGTTGAGCAGTTGCAAGCATTTTCTGCTATTGCATAGGAGCAGGTTTCAGTTTCCAGCCCATGTGGTGGACTACAACTGTCCTGATCTTCTATTCCAGGGAATCCAGCACTGACTTGTGACTTCAGTGGTCACCAGGTTCACAAGTAAAACACTTAAATACATGTAGGAAAGAATCTCATAGTCTCGTAAGTTAGGCTTTATATCAAACAACCAGGTAGACAGTATCACCCCAAACCTGATTTCTGTCCTCCATTCATTCTTCATATATATGTCTGAGCTACCATCCACCACCACAGAAAAATTGGGAACATAAAAGCCGAGTATATGAGGTGATAAACAAATAGTTGTTACCAGACAAACTTAAAACTTTGTGGCTCTGTTAATGATCAAAGCTGTACACCACTCAGCCATCCAGAATGGTTCTGAAAATATGGGACACCAGGGAGAGTTGAGTGATAATGTTGAAGTATCTCATATTCCAATTACTATTAAAGTAGAAGCATACCACCCATGTCTGTAGATGGAATAACACTAGCAGTCAGACTGCCTTTCAAAGGTAAGGATAATTGATCCTTCTAGAAGACCATGATATTAGAGCATTTCCTTAAGTCAATATAAATGATGTGGATTTGCTACATAAAAAAATCTTTTTTTTTTTTTTTTTTTTTTTGTTCTTAAACACTCAATTTCACTCATGTGAATTTAGGCACATGAGAACCATTGGAGTATAACAATTGCATCTGTTTTCCGTGAATTTAAGGCAATTTTAAAAGAATGATTAGTGAAACTATATTTTTACAATATATAAATAATACTCACTCTAATGCCTTCTTTATCCACTAGGAAAGGGGCAGGATCTACTGTATTTATACTAATGGGCAAAGAGGTGATCATGGGAATATTAGTGTAAGTATTGTGTAATTTGAGTACTATATTGAAAGTAAAAAACTGGCTGTGTTTATACTTGCAATACAGATTCTGCTGAGTACATATTGTTTTGTCCAATTTTTGGGAATGGAATTTCATTAAGATTGTTGTTAACTTGGAGCAGGGCAATAATTCAGGGGTGTTTTACTACAGTATAAATTGGAGCAATCTTATTTACTACCAAAGATATTACACGCAGGGCTATAAATCAAGGATATTTTACTACAGTAGGAATTATAATTGGAAGTTGAGCATGGTGACTGATACCTATAATCATAACCTGAACATGAGGTTGGAGTATCAGGACCCTGAGGTATTTCTTTGCCACAGAGCAGAAGTCAAGCACGAAACAAAGTCATAATTGTTCTTTCTTGCTAGAAGTATTAGGTGATCCTTTTTTCATTTTTTTTTGTTTGGCATAATCTACATTTTTGGCAGTTTATCTCTGTGTAATAGCCCTGCCCATCTTAGCCCATAGTTTGTATTCAAGGGTGGTCTCCAACTCACAGATAACCACTGCCCTCCTGTCTCCCAAGTGCTACATTTAAAAAATTGTGCCACCACCCGAGGCTTAATCTGCCTTGTATGTTCATTTAACCATTTGGCATTCTTATTATTTTGTAGCTCCATTACCATCCTTGCACCTTACTATAATCATATCTGGTATCATAAAAAAAGAAAGAGACAAGTCTCCATTAACTAGAAAAGAATTGTACACTCGAGTAGAATTTCTCAAAAAATGTAAAAAAAGAGAGAATTCATAAACATAAACTGCACTTATAACAATATGAGGAACTATGTAAACTTCTTCATAGGCCTATGTATGATGTGCATATCACCTCTGACCCCATCATAGAGAAGCTGAACCTGTTCCAACAACATATGGCAACTTTGAGGCAAACAAAGGTATGCTGCTGCATTCATTCCCCCATAAAATTTCATTGGATTTTATGTATCTCATAATAATTTTGATTGTTTTAAGAATTTAGGAAAGAACAGTTTGTCAATATTAATAGACAAATCATATTGTGTATGAAAAAATTTGAACTAACTTCTGATTCAAGTTTTGAAAAAGATGGAGTGTGTGAATTTCAAAGTGTATTTTCTGTGTCATTGCAGAGTATTGTGGCACTACATATGTTGCTTTTGCAGGTAATATGTATTTAGATTATGTACTTGTATT
Organism: Phodopus roborovskii; assembly: GCF_943737965.1. Classification (NCBI taxonomy): domain Eukaryota; kingdom Metazoa; phylum Chordata; class Mammalia; order Rodentia; family Cricetidae; genus Phodopus; species Phodopus roborovskii. The sequence goes on from NW_026126979.1 coordinate 133,742, forward strand.
TATCAATTTGAAAAACCTGACAGCTTTTGCCTTAATTCTAAATAAGGAGCCAGTTTGTACTAAGGGATGCTGAGGTAGGCATCACTTCAGTTTTTGACCAGCCTTGTACACAGAGTGAGATTGGGGACAGGCAGGGCTACACAGGGAAACCCTTTCTCGAGTAAACAAACAGAAAAGGCACATACAGGGATAGAATAGGTGAAGACAACCAACCATAATACAATATGGAATATATCTGTTTACTGTGTGTGGGGGGTGGTGGGGTGTGTGTGTGTGTGTGTGTGTGTGTGTGTGTGTGTGTTACAGGGAGAGAGAGACAGAAGCAGAGATAGACAGAGAGAGCAATAGAGAGATCACGTGTCAACGTCAATTAAATTCCAATTGTCCATCTTATTTATCATGTTCACATTTATGAAAGTAGACTTTTCTGCCACTGAGACTTACGGATCTCTCTCACCTATCCAGTGCTAACATGTAGTTGGACTTTCTTGTCAGATTTTCTTGGAACAATCCATCCCCAAATAATGACACAGACATTTCTAAATTATGAATGATTGGCCTTTAACTTAACCTTGTTCCCAACGATTTCCTATAACTTAACAAATGTCTATTAGCCTATTGTATATTATTCAGTATTCTCAGCTCCCACCTTGTCTTCTTGGCATGGGTCCAGGCCTGGATTCGTTCCCCTGAGTTTTTCTCTCAGCCCAGCAATCCTGCCTAACCATTCCTTTTGAGCAATTGGCCGTTTAACTTTTTATTAAACCAATTAAGTGCCTTAGGCAGGCAAGGTAAAAAGCACCCTATTTTCACATAATGATCAAATGTCCCACAAGTTTAACATTTAATCATCCCCTTCTAGATTTAGCATTTTGCTTGATCTCAGGTCCTTCGTGTTTGTACTTTATTGAATGAGATACCTACTCAGGCCCTATTTTGCTTTGTTGGTAATAGAGGCTGAACTTAAATCTCGTAGTATCAGGAATTCTAGACACTAGCCATTAACCCATAATTATAGCCCATAATTTACTACTTTTTAATTTAGAAACAAAATCTACCCCAATTTTGTGTGAATTAGAAATGTAATAAAAATTAATTAATGTCTCTGAATGCATAGCACTAGCCATTTTAACTAAAGTAATGCTTATTTATGTTAACAATATAAAATTTTCATGGAATATATATGTTTGTTTACTGTGTGTGTTTGTGTGTGTGGGTGTATGTGTGTGTGTATGTTCCGGGAAGAGAGAGACAGAAGCAGAGATAGACAGAGACAGAGCAATAGAGGGATCACGTGTCAAAGTCAATTCAATTCTAATTGTCCATCTTATTTATCAATTTCACATTTAAGAAGGTAGACTTTTCTGCCACTGAGACTTACAGATCTCTCTTCACTTTTCCAGTGCTAATATGTAGTTGGATACTGACTTTCTTGTCAGATTTTTTGGAACAATCTGTCCCCTAATAATGACACAGACATTTCCAAATTATGAATGATTGGCCTTTAACTTAACCTTGTTCCCAACGATTTCCTATAACTTAACAAATGTCTATTAGCCTATTGTATATTATTCAGTATTCTCAGCTCCCACCTTGTCTTCTTGGCATGGGTCCAGGCCTGGATTCGTTCCCCTGAGTTTTTCTCTCAGCCCAGAAGTCCTGCCATGTTGTACTACAGGGAAATATCAGACAACACTAAGCCCTGGCATTCAGGTATACAAGGGATCCCTGACTATTACCTTGGAAGCTTAATATGGTAAGGTACAAGACCAGAACTTGGCATGTGCTAGCACCTATGTAAATTGTCGTTTCCTCACAAACCAATCCTTATCTAGGACCCCACACACATTAAGATAGTTTAAGGTTCACAATGTATACAGACACCATTAGTCCAATTAAAGTGCATCTTTCAGTCAAACTATATTTGATTGAATAGAATTACCATGAGAAATAACTCCCTGTCCAATCCTTCTTTCTTCAGCCATATATAATCCACAATATTAACTTTACAGTGACCATTTAAACCAAAAATTATGTTAATCATTGAAAACACTATTGTTTGTTCTAAGTCATTGATAACCAAATGTCTTTGATGTGTGGCTTTCGGTGGTATTCATGGGCAGGAAAGTAAGATCAGAGTACCCCAATAGGGAGTATTTTAACACTAAAATTGTTTAGAATGGATGGCTCCTGCAAATAATAGTGAAGTAATTGTTGTGTGATATCTAAAATTCAGTTAATAATTTCAGTGTCATGTTATCTGCTTCTGAAGCCTACTATTCCCACTGTGCTTACTCAACTGAGCTTATTTACATTTCTATATCAGGCAATAGAAAATTGTGTTGCGATATCCAAATACCTAACACGGTCATCAGGGAGATACTTATTATACTCTCCTGAGTGAGAGGTACAATCTATCAAGGTGGAGAAGAATTGTACAAATCATGACAATAGACTCATGAGCCTAAGACTCTAACTATTGATGGGCAAGGAAGCCAAGAACAGACAGGAAGTGACAGCGTGCTACAAAACTTCAAGGCACTCACCCAATGGTCTACTATCTCCAGTTAGAGCCCAGCTCTGAAAGTCCACAAATTTATATGTGGTGATATATTATGTATGATTTGTCAAAGCTTGCCCGAGGATTCAAAAAGCAAAGCCAGTCACAAGCTATTGCAATCAGGCAAAGGTGACACATACCTTTAATCCCAGCATCCATACCAGCTAGCCAGGCAGTGGTGGCACACGCTTTGGGTGGATTTCTGTGAGTTTGAAACCTCCCAGGGATACACTAGAGTGAATCAGTCTATAAGATTACCAGAGCTCATGCCTTTAATCCCAGCTCTAGAGAGGCATATAAAAAACAGAAACCCAATGTCAGATTTGGTCTCTAGGCACCCTGAGGAGAGGCAGCATTCTGAGGTTTGCTAGAGATCTTGCAGGGACAGGATCACCACCTTTTAGACTGAGGTAGAAGTAAGGGCTAGTGTCTTGGCTGCTTTGCTGCTCTGACCTTCAGCTTGATGCTTGAACCCCAATATCTGTCTCTGGGTTTTTATTTTTGGTGTTACAGTTACACACCTGGAAGTGTGCAGCAACACATGGAGGAGAGACCTTCCACGTCCGAACTATGGTGTTCCACTCTTGTCCCCTCTGACTCACACGAGTATCTGGTGTCTATTAATCATCTGCAGGCTGTCCAGGGCATGGGCCTGGCCTTTATCGTCTACACTGAGGCCATTAGAAGCATGGAAGTGTCCCAGCTGTGGTCAGTTCTCTTCTTCTTCATGCTGCTGATGATGCTGGGTATGGGGATCCTGCTTGGACACACAGTGGCCATGCTCACCCATCTGACAGACAGCAAGGTCTTCTCCAGCTACCAACCCAAGGGGGCCATTGCAGGTGAGGACACCAGGCAGTGGAGGCTGGACAACTATGGATGGCAAAATGCAAGACAATCAGTGGAGGGGGTCTTATTAGGGGCCACGTGCTGCTAAGACAACCCCAGAGGGGCTGCAGGGATGTAGCTGTGCTATGGTATTATGGTTATGGTTAGTGTTATGGTTAGGTGGAGGGTTCAGATTAGGGATGGTTAGGGTTAGCTTTAACGTGGGTGATAATGTGAGGTTTAGGGTTTGTGTTATGTTAGTGTTAGTCTTAGTGTTAGATTACAGTTTGGTTAGAGTCACGGATTGGGTTAGTGTTTGTCCTAGCTTATGGTTATGGTTAGGGTTATCGTCAGTGTTAGCGTTAGGTTAGCGTTGGTGTTAGGTTAACGTTCGTGTTAATTTTAGGTTTAGTGTTATGTTTTGGCTGTGTGAAACATTTAGTTAGTGGTAGCATTATTGTTATGTTACGGTTAGAGTTAGGTTAGGGTTAGGTTTACAGTTTTTGTTAGGGTTAAATTTCAGTTTGATGTTAGTGTTAATGTTAGTTTAGGTTAGGGTTCGTGTTAGTATTTTGTTTTAATTGCAATACGTAAAGTGATACTGTTAATGCTAGTGTAATGGATAGTTCAGGGTCAGTTTAAGTGATAGTGGTATGTCTAGATTTATAGTGTTAGTTTTAGGTATAGCGTTAGTGGTTAAGATTATGGTAAGAATAAGGGTTATTGTTAAGTGTAGGGTTGGTTTATCGCCGTGGTTACACTATCTCTTAAGGTTATGGTTAGTTATATGGTTAGGGTTAGCTTTAGCATTATGGTGCCCGTTAGTTTAGTATTTGGGTTAGGGTTTAGGTTAGGGTTAGGCTTCTTGTTATGGTTACCGTTCGATTTTGTTAGGGTTACAGTTAGTATTAGGGGTAGTGTTTCTTAGTTCGTTTAGGGATAAGGTCAAAGTTTGCATTGGTTTAGTAGTATGGTCAGATGAAGTGATACGGTTATGCTTTGTGTTAGGGTTAGGTTTATTATTAGTGTTAGTTTTAGTGTTAACTTTAGGTTAGGCCTAGGGTTAGAGTTAAGGTTATTGTTGGGTTATGGGTTCGTGCTACTTTAGCGTTATTATTAGTGGTAGGGTTAGGTTTCAGGTTTTTTTTAGAGGTAAATTTAGGTTATAGTTTAGTTAGTGTTAATGTTATCGTTAGGGTTAGTGGTTAGAATGAGTGTTCTGTTTAGTGTTTGTGTTAGCACTATGTTTAGAGTTAGTGTTATGGTTAGGGTTAGTTTTATGGATTGGAATAGGTTTAGGTTAGGCTTATGATATGCTTAGGATTAGGGTTAATATTCGGGTTAGCGTTAGTGTTATGGTTATGGTTATTGTTATGGTTAGGAGGAGGGTTCAGAATAGGGATTGCTTAGTGTTAGCGTTAGGGTTGGTGATAATGTGAGGTTTTGGGTATGAGTTTGTGTTAGTGTTAGTCATAGCATTAGATTGTGGTTTGCTTAGAGTCACGGTTATGGTAAGTGCATGTGTTAGGTTTGGGTTAGGCTTCGGGTTCAGTGTTAGTGTTAGGATTGGTGTTAGGTAAAGGTTTGGGTTAGTTTTAGTTTTTGTGTTGGGTTTTGGCTGGGCATTACATTTAGTTAGTTGTAGTATTATGGTTACTTTTAGGGTTAGGATTAGCTTAGGGTTGGGGTTAGTGTTTATGTTAGGGTTAAGTTTCAGGGTTAGGTTAGGGTTAGTGTCAAGGATTGGAATAGTTTTAGGTTAAGGTTATGTTATGCTTAGGTTTAGTCTTAATATTAGTGTTAAGGTTAGTGTTATGGTTATGGTTAGTGTTACGGTTCGGTGGAGGGTTCAGATTAGGGATTGTTAGGGTTAGCTTTAAGGTTGGTGATCATGTGAGGTTTATGGTTTTAGTTGTGTTAGTGTTAGTCATAGTGATAGATTACGTTAGAGTCACGTTAGATTTGGTTAGAGTCACAGTTTGGGTTAGTGTTTGTCTTAGGTTATGGTTATGCTTAGGGTTATCGTCAGTGTTAGCTTTAGGTTAGGGTTGGTGTTAGGTTAACGTTTGTGTCAGTTTTAGATTTAGTGTTGGGTTTTGGCTGTGCGATACATTTAGTAGGTGGTAGCATTATTGTTATGTTTAGGGTTAGAGTTAGGTTAGGGTTAGATTTACAGTTTTTGTTAGGGTTAACTTTCAGGTTGATGTTAGTCTTAATGTTAGTTTAGGTTAGGGTTAGTGTTAGTGTTTTTGCTTTAGTGTGCATTACGTATATTGATGCTGTTAATGCTAGGGGAATAGATAGTTCAGGGTCAGTTTAAGTGATAGTGGTATGTCTAGATTTTACTGTTAGTTTTAGGGTTAGGGTTAGTGCTTACGATTATGGTAAGCGTTAGGGTTAGTGGTAGGTGTAGGGTTGGGTTTAGCGCCGTGGTTTCACTTTCTGTTAGGTTTATGGCTAGTTTTATGTATAGGGTTAGGTTTAGCATTATGGTGAGCATTACTTTAGGATTTGGGTTAGGGTTAAGGTTAGGGTTAGGCTTCGTGCTAGGGTTAGTGTGACGTTTATGACAGGGTTACAGTCAGTGTTAGTGGTAGCGTTTGTTAGTGGGTTTAGGGTTACGGTTAGAGTTTGCATTAGTTTTTGTCGTATGGTCAGGTCAAGTGATACGGTTATGCTTTGTGTTAGGGTTAGGTTAGTATTACGTATATTATTAGTGGTAGTGTTAGTGTTAAGTTTAGGTTAGGCTTAGGGTTAGGGTTAAGGTTATTGTTGGGTTTTGGGTGTATGTTACTTTAGCGTTAATGTTAGGTTTCAGGTTTTTTTTTTTAGAGTTAAAGTGGGGTTTATAGTTTAGTTAGTGTTAATGTTATCATTAGGGTTAGTGGTTAGAATGAGTGTTCTGTTTATTGTTTGTGTTAGCACTATGTTTAGAGTTAGTGTTATGGTTAGGGTTAGTTTTATGGATTGGAATAGGTTTAGGTTAGGCTTATGATATGTGTAGGATTAGGGTTAATATTCGTGGTAGCGTCAGTGTTATGGTTATGGTTATTGTTATGGTTAGGAGGAGGGTTCAGAATAGGGATTGCTTAGTGTTAGCGTTAGGGATGGTGATAATGTGAGGTTTTGTGTTTGAGTTTGTGTTCGTGTTAGTCTTAGCATTAGATTGTGGTTTGCTTAGAGTCACGGTCATGGTAAGTGCATGTGTTAGGTTTGGGTTAGGCTTACGGTTCAGTGTTAGTGTTAGGTTAGGATTGGTGTTAGGTTAAGATTTGGGTTAGTTTTAGTTTTCGTGTTGGGCTTGGCTGGCGTTACATTTAGTTAGTTGTAATATTATTGTTACTTTTAGGGTTAGGATTAGCTTAGTGTTGGGGTTAGTGTTTATGTTAGGGTTAAGTTTCAGGGTTAATGTTAGGGTTAATGTAACTTTAGGTTAGGGTTAGTGTCATGGATTGGAATAGGTTTAGGTTAAGGTTATGTTATGCTTAGCATTAGTCTTAATATTAGTGTTAGGGTTAGTGTTATTGTTATGGTTAGTGTTATGGTTAGGTGGAGGGTTCAGATTAGGGATTGTTAGGGTTAGCTTTAAGGTTGGTGATCATGTGAGGTTTAGGGTTTGAGTTGTGTTAGTGTTAGTCATAGTGTTAGATTACGTTAGAGTCACGTTAGATTTGATTAGAGTCACGGTTTCGGTTAGTGTTTTTCTTAGGTTATGGTTATGCTTAGGTTTATCGTCAGGTTAGCGTTAGGTTAGGGTTAGTGTTAGGTTAACGTTCGTGTCAGTTTTCGGTTTAGTGTTGGGTTTTAGCTGTGCGATACATTTACTTAGTGGGAGCATTATTGTCATGTTTAGGGTTAGAGTTAGGTTAGGGTTAGGTTTACAGTTTTTGTTAGGGTTAACTTTCAGGTTGATGTTAGTGTTAATGTTAGTTTAGGTTAGGGTTAGTGTTAGTGTTTTGCTTTAGTTTGCATTACGTATATTGATGCTGGTAATGCTACGGGAATGGATAGTTCAGGGTCTGTTTAAGTGATAGTGGTATGTCTAGATTTTACTGTTAGTTTTAGGGTTAGGGTTAGTGCTTATGATTATGGTAAGCATTAGGGTTAGTGGTAGGTGTAGGGTTGGGTTTAGCACCGTGGTTTCACTTTCTGTTAGGTTTATGGCTAGTTTTATGGTTAGGGTTAGGTTGAGCATTATGGTGAGCGTTACTTTAGGATTTGGGTTAGGGTTAACGTTAGGGTTAGGCTTCGTGCTAGGGTTAGTGTGAGGTTTATAACAGTGTTACAGTCAGTGTTAGGGGTAGCGTTTGTTAGTGGGTTTCGGGTTACGGTTAGAGTTTGCATTAGTTTTTGTCATATGGTCAGGTCAAGTGATGCGTTTAGGCTTTGTGTTAGGGTTAGGTTAGTATTACGTTTATTATTAGTGTTAGTGTTAGTGTTAAGATTAGGTTAGGCTTAGGGTTAGGGTTAAGGTTATCGTTGGTTTTGGGTGTGTGATACTTTAGCGTTAATGTTAGGTTTCAGGTTTTTTTTTTAAGGTAAAGTGGGGTTTATAGTTTAGTTAGTGTTAATGTTATCGTTAGGGTTAGTGGTTAGAATGAGTGTTATGTTTAGTGTTTGTGTTAGCACTATGTTTAGAGTTAGTGTTATGGTTAGGGTTAGTTTTATGTATTGGAATAGGTTTAGGTTAGGCTTATGATATGCTTAGGATTAGGGTTAATATTCGTGTTAGCGTCAGTGTTATGGTTATGGTTATTGTTATGGTTAGGAGGAGGGTTCAGAATTGTGATTGCTTAGTGTTTGCGTTAGGGTTGGTGATAATGTGAGGTTTTGGGTTTGAGTTTGTGTTAGTGTTATTCTTAGCATTAGATTGTGGTTTGCTTAGATTCACGGTCATGGTAAGTGCATGTGTTAGGTTTGGGTTAGGCTTAGGGTTCAGTGTTAATGTTAGGTTAGCATTGGTGTTAGGTTAAGGTTTGGGTTAGTTTTAGTTTTCGTGTTGGGTTTTGCCTGGCGTTACATTTAGTTAGTTGTAATATTATGGTTAATTTTAGGGTTAGGATTAGCTTAGGGTTGGGGTTAGTGTTTATGTTAGGGTTAAGTTTCAGGGGTAATGTTAGGTTTAATGTAACTTTAGGTAAGGGTTAGTGTCATGGATTGGAATAGGTTTAGGTTAAGGTTATGTTATGCTTAGCTTTAGTCTTAATATTTTTGTTAGGGTTAGTGTTATGGTTATGGTTAGTGTTACGCTTAGGTGGAGGGTTCAGATTAGGGATTGTTAGGGTTAGCTTTAAGGTTGGTGATCATGTGAGGTTTAGGGTTTGAGTTGTGTTAGTGTTAGTCATAGTGTTAGATTACGTTAGATTCACGTTAGATTTGGTGAGAGTCACGGTTTGGGTTAGTGTTTGTCTTAGTTTATGGATATGCTTAGGGTTATCATCAAGATAACGTTAGGTTATGGTTGGTGTTAGGTTAACGTTCATGTCAGTTTTAGCTTTAGTGTTGGGTTTTGGCTGTGCGATACATTTAGTTAGTGGTAGCATTATTGCTATGTTTAGGGTTAGAGTTATGTTAGGGTTAGGTTTACAGTTTTTGTTAGGTTAACTTTCAGGTTGATGTTAGTGTTAATGTTAATTTAGGTTAGGGTTTGTGTTAGTGTTTTGCTTTAGTGTGCATTACGTATATTGATGCTGTTAATGCTAGGGGAAAGATAGTTCAGGGTCTGTTTAAGTGATAGTGGTATGTCTAGATTTTACTGTTAGTTTTAGGGTTAGGGTTAGTGCTTATGATTATGGTAAGCGTTAGGGTTAGTGGTAGGTGTAGGGTTGGGTTTAGCGCCGTGGTTTCACTTTCTGTTATGTTTATGGCTAGTTTTATGGTTAGGGTTAGGTTTAGCATTATGGTGAGCGTTACTTTAGCATTTGGGTTAGGGTTAAGGTTAGGGTTAGGCTTCGTGCTAGGGTTAGTGTGAGGTTTATGACAGTGTTACAGTCAGTGTTAGGGGTAGCGTTTGTTAGTGGGTTTAGGGTTACGGTTAGAATTTGCATTAGTTTTTGTCGTATGGTCAGGGCAAGTGATACGGTTACGCTTTGTGTTAGGGTTAGGTTAGTATTATGTATATTATTAGTGTTAGTGTTAGTGTTAAGTTTAAGTTAGGCTTAGGGTTAGGGATAACGTTATCGTTGGTTTTGGGTGTGTGTGTTACTTTAGCGTTAATGTTAGGTTTCAGGTTTTTCTTTCAGAGTTAAAGTGGGGTTTATAGTTTAGTTAGTGTTAATGTTATCATTAGGGTTAGTGGTTAGAATGAGTGTTCTGTTTAGTGTTTGTGTTAGCACTATGTTTAGAGTTAGTGTTATGGTTAGGGTTAGTTTTATGGATTGGAATAGGTTTAGGTTAGGCTTATGATATGCGTAGGATTAGGGTTAATATTCGTGTTAGTGTTAGTGTTATGGTTATGGTTATTGTTATGGTTAGGAGGAGGGTTCAGAATAGGGATTGCTTAGTGTTAGCGTTAGGGTTGGTGATAATGTCAGGTTTTGGGTTTGAGTTTGTGTTAGTGTTATTCTTAGCATTAGATTGTGGTTTGCTTAGAGTCACGGTCATGGGAAGTGCATGTGTTAGGTTTGGGTTAGGCTTAGGGTCAGTGTTAATGTTAGGTTAGCATTGGTGTTAGGTTAAGGTTTGGGTTAGTTTTAGTTTTCGTGTTGGGTTTTGCCTGGTGTTACATTTAGTTAGTTGTAATATTATGGGTACTTTTAGGGTTACAATTAGCTTAGAGTTGGGGTTAGTGTTTATGTTAGGGTTAAGTTTCAGGGTTAATGTTAGAGTTAATGTACCTTTAGGTGAGGGTTAGTGTCATGGATTGGAATAGGTTTAGGTTAAGGTTATCTTATGCTTAGCTTTAGTCTTAATATTAGTGTTAGGGTTAGTGTTATGGTTATGGTTAGTGATACGGTTAGGTGGAGGGTTCAGATTAGGGATTGTTAGGGTTAGCTTTAAGGTTGGTGATCATGTGAGGTTTAGGGTTTGAGTTGTGTTAGTGTTAGTCATAGTGTTAGATTACGTTAGAGTCACGTTAGATTTGGTTAGAGTCACGGTTTGGGTTAGTGTTTTTCTTAGTTTATGGTTATGCTTAGGTTTATCGTCAGATTAGCGTTAGCTTAGGGTTAGTGTTAGGTTAACGTTCGTGTCAGTTTTCGGTTTAGTTTTGGGTTTTAGCTGTGCGATACATTTACTTAGTGGGAGCATTATTGTTATGTTTAGGGTTAGAGTTAGGTTAGGGTTAGGTTTACAGTTTTTGTTAGGGTTAACTTTCAGGTTGATGTTAGTGTTAATGTTAGTTTAGGTTAGGGTTAGTGTTAGTGTTTTGTTTAGTGTGAATTACCTGTAATGATGCTGTTAATGCTAGGGGAATGGATAGCTCAGGGTCATTTTCAGTGATAGTGGTATGTCTAGATTTTACTGTTAGTTTTAGGGTTAGGGTTAGTGGTTATGATTATGGTAACCGTTAGTCTTATTGGTAGGTGTAGGGTTGGGTTTAACGCTGTGATTTCTCTTTCTGTTAGGTTTATGGCTAGTTTTATGGTTAGGGTTAGGTTGAGCATTATGGTGAGAGTTACTTTAGGATTTGGGTTAGGGTTAACGTTAGGGTTAGGCTTCGTGCTAGGGTTAGTGTGAGGTTTATGACAGGATTACAGTCAGTGTTAGGGGTAGCGTTTGTTAGTGGGTTTAGGGTTACGGTTAGAGTTTGCATTAGTTTTTGTCGTATGGTCAGGTCAAGTGAACGGTTACGGTTTGTGTTAGGGTTAGGTTAATATTACGTTTATTATTAGTGTTAGTGTTAGTGTTAAGTTTAGGTTAGGCTTAGGGTTAGGGTTAAGGTTATCGTTGGGTTTGGGTGTGTGTTACTTTAGCGTTAATGTTAAGTTTCAGGTTTTTTTTTAGAGTTTAAGTGGGGTTTATAGTTTACTTGGTGTTAATCTTATCGTTAGGTTTAGTGGTTAAAATGAGTGTTCTGTTTAGTGTTTGTGTTAGCACTATGTTTAGACTTAGTGTTATGGTTAGGGTTATTTTTATGGATTGGAATAGGTTTAGGTTAGGCTTATGATATGCTTAGGATTAGGGTTAATATTCGTGTTAGCGTCAGTGTTATGTTTATGGTTATTGTTATGGTTAGGAGGAGGGTTCAGAATAGGGATTGCTTAGTGTTATCGTTAGGGTTGGTGATAATGTGAGGTTTTGGGATTGAGTTGGTGTTAGTGTTAGTCTTAGCATTAGATTGTGGTTTGCTTAGAGTCACGGTCATGGTAAGTACATGTGTTAGGTTTGGGTTAGGCTTAGGGTTCAGTGTTAATGTTAGGTTAGCATTGGTGTTAGGTTAAGGTTTGGGTTAGTTTTAGTTTTCGTGTTCGGTTTTGCCTGGTGTTACATTTAGTTAGTTGTAATATTATGGTTACTTTTAGGGTTAGGATTAGCTTAGTGTTGGGGTTAGTGTTTATGTTAGGGTTAAGTTTCAGGGGTAATGTTAGGGTTAATGTAACTTTAGGTTAGGGTTAGTGTCATGGATTGGAATAGGTTTAGGTTAAGGTTATGTTATGCTTAGCTTTAGTCTTAATATTTGTGTTAGGGTTAGTGTTATGGTTATGGTTAGTGTTACGCTTAGGTGGAGGGTTCAGATTAGGGATTGTTAGGGGTAGCTTTAAGGTTGGTGATCATGTGAGGTTTAGGGTTTGAGTTGTGTTAGTGTTAGTCATAGTGTTAGATTACGTTAGATTGACGTTAGATTTGGTGAGAGTCACGGTTTGTGTTAGTGTTTGTCTTAGTTTATGGATATGCTTAGGGTTAACATCAAGTTAACGTTAGGTTATGGTTGGTGTTAGGTTAACGTTCTGTGTCAGTTTTAGCTTTAGTGTTGGGTTTTGGCTGTGCGATACATTTAGTTAGTGGTAGCATTATTGCTATGTTTAGGGTTAGAGTTATGTTAGGGTTAGGTTTACAGTTTTGTTAGGTTAACTTTCAGGTTGATGTTAGTGTTAATGTTAATTTAGGTTAGGGTTTGTGTTAGTGTTTTGCTTTAGTGTGCATTACGTATATTGATGCTGTTAATGCTAGGGGAAAGGATAGTTCAGGGTCTGTTTAAGTGATAGTGGTATGTCTAGATTTTACTGTTAGTTTTAGTGTTAGGGTTAGTGCTTATGATTATGGTAAGCGTTAGGGTTAGTGGTAGGTGTAGGGTTGGGTTTAGCGCCGTGGTTTCACTTTCTGTTAGGTTTATGGCTAGTTTTATGGTTAGGGTTAGGTTTAGCATTATGGTGAGCGTTACTTTAGCATTTGGGTTAGGGTTAAGGTTAGGGTTAGGCTTCGTGCTAGGGTTAGTGTGAGGTTTATGACAGTGTTACAGTCAGTGTTAGGGGTAGCGTTTGTTAGTGGGTTTCGGGTTACGGTTAGAATTTGCATTAGTTTTTGTCGTATGGTCAGGGAAAGTGATACGGTTACGCTTTTGTGTTAGGGTTAGGTTAGTATTATGTATATTATTAGTGTTAGTGTTAGTGTTAAGTTTAAGTTAGGCTTAGGGTTAGGGTTAACGTTATCGTTGGTTTTGGGTGTGTGTTACTTTAGCGTTAATGTTAGGTTTCAGGTTTTTCTTTCAGAGTTAAAGTGGGGTTTATAGTTTAGTTAGTGTTAATGTTATCATTAGGGTTAGTGGTTAGAATGAGTGTTCTGTTTAGTGTTTGTGTTAGCACTATGTTTAGAGTTAGTGTTATGGTTAGGGTTAGTTTTATGGATTGGAATAGGTTTAGGTTAGGCTTATGATATACGTAGGATTAGGGTTAATATTCGTGTTAGTGTTAGTGTTATGGTTATGGTTATTGTTATGGTTAGGAGGAGGGTTCAGAATAGGGATTGCTTAGTGTTAGCGTTAGGGTTGGTGATAATGTCAGGTTTTGGGTTTGAGTTTGTGTTAGTGTTATTCTTAGCATTAGATTGTGGTTTGCTTAGAGTCACGGTCATGGTAAGTGCATGTGTTAGGTTTGGGTTAGGCTTAGAGTCAGTGTTAATGTTAGGTTAGCATTGGTGTTAGGTTAAGGTTTGGGTTAGTTTTAGTTTTCGTGTTGGGTTTTGCCTGGCGTTACATTTAGTTAGTTGTAATATTATGGTTACTTTTAGGGTTAGGATTAGCTTAGGGTTGGGGTTAGTGTTTATGTTAGGGTTAAGTTTCAGGGTTAATGTTAGAGTTAATGTACCTTTAGGTGAGGGTTAGTGTCATGGATTGGAATAGGTTCAGGTTAAGGTTATGTTATGCTTAGCTTTAGTCTTAATATTAGTGTTAGGGTTAGTGTTATGGTTATGGTTAGTGTTACAGTTAGGTGGAGGGTTCAGATTAGTGATTGTTAGGGTTAGCTTTAAGGTTGGTGATCATGTGAGGTTTAGGGTTTGAGTTGTATTAGTGTTAGTCATAGTGTTAGATTAAGGTTAGAGTCACGTTAGATTTGGTTAGAGTCACGGTTTGGGTTAGTGTTTTTCTTAGTTTATGGTTATGCTTAGGGTTATCTTCAAGTTAACGTTAGGTTAGGGTTGGTTTTAGGTTAACGTTCGTGTCAGTTTTAGGTTTTTGTTGGGTTTGGCTGTGCGATACATTTAGTTAGTGGTAGCATTATTGCTATGTTTAGGGTTAGAGTTAGTTTAGGGTTAGGTTTACAGTTTTTGTTAGGTTAACTTTCAGGTTGATGTTAGTGTTAATGTTAATTTAGGTTAGGGTTAGAGTTAGTGTTTTGCTTTAGTGTGCATTACGTATATTGATGCTGTTAATGCTAGGGGAATGGATAGTTCAGGGTCTGTTTAAGTGATAGTGGTATGTCTAGATTTTACTGTTAGTTTTAGGGTTAGGGTTAGTGCTTATGATTATGGTAAGCGTTAGGGTTAGTGGTAGGTGTAGGGTTGGGTTTAGCGCCGTGGTTTCCCTTTCTGTTAGGTTTATGGCTAGTTTTATGGTTAGGGTTAGGTTTAGCATTATGGTGAGCGTTACTTTAGCATTTGGGTTAGGGTTAAGGTTAGGGTTAGGCTTCGTGCTAGGGTTAGTGTGAGGTTTATGACAGTGTTACAGTCAGTGTTAGGGGTAGTGTTTGTTAGTGGGTTTAGGGTTACGGTTAGAATTTGCATTAGTTTTTGTCGTATGGTCAGGGCAAGTGATACGGTTACGGTTTGTGTTAGGGTTAGGTTAGTATTACGTTTATTATTAGTGTTAGTGTTAGTGTTAAGTTTAGGTTAGGCTTAGGGTTAGGGTTAAGGTTATCGTTGGGTTTGGGTGTGTGTTACTTTAGCGTTAATGTTACGTTTCAGGTTTTTTTTTAGAGTTTAAGTGGGGTTTATAGTTTACTTGGTGTTAATCTTATCGTTAGGTTTAGTGGTTAAAATGAGTGTTCTGTTTAGTGTTTGTGTTAGCACTATGTTTAGAGTTAGTGTTATGGTTAGGGTTAGTTTTATGGATTGGAATAAGTTTAGGTTAGGCTTATGATATGTGTAGGATTAGGGTTAATATTCGTGGTAGCGTCAGTGTTATGGTTATGGTTATTGTTATGGTTAGGAGGAGGGTTCAGAATAGGGATTGCTTAGTGTTAGCGTTAGGGCTGGTGATAATGTGAGGTTTTGGGTTTGAGTTTGTGTTAGTGTTAGCAGTAGATTGTGGTTTGCTTAGAGTCACGGTCATGGTAAGTGCATGTGTTAGGTTTGGGTTAGGCTTAGGGTCAGTGTTAATGTTAGGTTAGCATTGGTGTTAGGTTAAGGTTTGGGTTAGTTTTAGTTTTCGTGTTGGGTTTTGCCTGGTGTTACATTTAGTTAGTTGTAATATTATGGTTACTTTTAGGGTTAGGATTAGCTTAGGGTTGGGGTTAGTGTTTATGTTAGGGTTAAGTTTCAGGGGTAATGTTAGGGTTAATGTAACTTTAGGTTAGGGTTAGTGTCATGGATTGGAATAGGTTTAGGTTAAGGTTATGTTATGCTTAGGTTTAGTGTTAATATTAGTGTTAGGGTTAGTGTTATGGTTATGGTTAGTGTTACGGTTAGGTGGAGGGTTCAGATTAGGGATTGTTAGGGTAGCTTTAAGGTTGGTGATCATGTGAGGTTTAGGGGTTGAGTTGTATTAGTGTTAGTCATAGTGTTAGATTACGTTAGAGTCACGTTAGATTTGGTTAGAGTCACGGTTTGGGTTAGTGTTTTTCTTAGTTTATGGTTATGCTTAGGGTTATCTTCAGGTTAACTTTAGGTTAGGGTTGGTGTTAGGTTAACATTCGTGTCAGTTTTAGGTTTGTATTTTTTAATAATTAAATATGAGATGGTTACATTTAATTCTCTTTATGTATACTTATTTGTTTTGAGGCAGGGTCTTGCTTTGTAGCCAAGCCCACTTGAAGGTATTAGCAGTCATCTGTCCATACTTCCAAGTGCTGCAATTATAAACTTGCATAGAGAAATGTGAGGCATTGGTGTTTGTTTGACAGACAGGGTAAGGAAACATTGAATAAATTGATTAATTTGAAAACTGCTTCAATTATAAACTTGCACTACACATAGCTACCTAAATGCATGGGGCTTTTTTTGTTTTTTTGTTTTTTTGTTTTTTTTTTTGCAAATAGAGTATTTTTTATTTAATTTTATATAACAAAGTCCAATTAAATGAAAACAAACATTTATACACAATATTTGGGAATTTGGGCGTCGTTCTTTCCAAACTACTTCCTGCTGGTAAGGGGCGCTTTCTTGGGGGATTTGAAGAAGATTCAGATATCCTAGCTGTAGTCTGTAGGGCTGTTTTGTCCAGCTGTTTGGAATGTAGGATCAGCCTGTACTCTGTTTCAGGCGGTCTGGTGTGATCAAACCACATTAGTCTGGAAGGAATCCACATCTTTTCATTTTCTGTGGAAACAAAAATAAAAATACTTTTCCCCAGTAACTTGTTCTTCAACTTAAATTTTGGAGTCAAAGCATTTTTTTTTATTATTATTATTTTACATGTAGATCCCAGTTCCCTCTCCCTCCCTCGCTCCCTCCCCCCAAGCCCTCCCTCCATCCTTCCCTCCCTTTTGCCCTCTCTACCCTCTCGCATGGGACTTTTTTGTAAAAGTAAAAAATTATATATGTTTAGGCTTATATTTTGTCATGTTCAAAATACAAGCTGGTAGGTATCTAAGACAGAGGAATATGTTGTCAGTTTAGCATTGCAAATGAAAGCATTCTAGTTGGAGGAGGGATATATATGACAAATGTGGAAGGCAGTTACCCTATCACCCTGCTTACAATTTTTTTCTTTTGTTTTACAGAGCATAATAATATTTTAACTTCAGAGAAATGGGAGGCATTGGTGTTTGTTTGAAAGAGGGGTAAGGAAACATTGAATAAATTGATTAATTTGAAAACTGCTTCCCTCAAAGCCATGAAAACCTCAATTCACTCCTCACAATTCTTGAAAATTTATCCAGATTCCTGGGTTGTGGATTATGCCTTTAACACCAGTACTTTGGAGGCAGAGTCAGAGGCAGAAAGATCTTCAAAGGCCAGCCTGTTCTACAGAGTAAGTTTCAAGACAGCCAGGGCATCATATAGGAACCTTGTCTCGAGTGAAAAAACATAATGGTTGCATATACTTCTAACTTCAACATTGAGAGGCAGAGATAGGTGGACTGAGAAACTCCATCTCCAAAATACGTAAAAATAAGACAGCAGCTTAAGATACATTGTGCAATTGCATGCCTTTTCTGCTCTTGAATAAGAGCAGGTTTCAGTTTCTAGCCCATGTGGTGGACTATAACTGTACTGAACTGCTATTCCAGGGAAACCAGCACTGACTTGTGACTTCAGTGGTCACCAGATTCACAAGCAACACACTTAAATACATGAAGGAAAGAATCTCATAGTCTTGGAAGTTAGGCTTTATATCAAAAAAACAGGTAGACAGTATCACCCCAAACTTGATTTCTGTCCTCCATTCCTTCTTCATATATATGTCTGATCTACCATCCACCACCAGAGAATAAATGGGTACATAAGAGCCGAGTATATGTAGTGATACAAATAGTTGTTACCAGACAAATTTAAAACTTTGTGGCTCCTTTAATGATCAAATCTGTGTACCACTCAGCCATCCAGGATGATTCTGAAAATATGGGACACTAGGGAGAGCTGAATGATAATGTTGAGGTATCTCATGTTCCATTACTATTAAAGTAGAATCATACCACCCATGTCTGTAGATGGAATAATACCAATAGTCAGACTGCCTTTCAAAGGTAAGGATAATTGATCCTTCAAGAAGACCATGACATTAGACCATTTTCCTTAAGTTAATATGATTGATGTAGATGTGCTACATGAAAAATCCTTTTTTTTTTTCTTAAACACTCAAGTTCACTCATGTGAATTTAGGCACATGAGAACCTTTGGAGTATACTAATCACATCTGTTTTCTCTGAATATAAGGCAGTTTTTAAACAATGATTAGTGAAACTATATTTTTACAATATATAAATAATATTCACTCTACTTCATTCTTTATCCACCAGGAATGGGGCAGGATCTACTGTATTCATAGTAATGGGCAAAGAGGTGATCATGGGAATATTAGTGTAAGTATTGTGTAATTTGAGTACTGTATTGACAGTGAAAAACTGGCTGTGTTTATACTTGCAATATAGATTGTGCTGAGTACATATTGCTTTTGTCCCATTTGTGGGGATGGAATTTCATTAAGATTGTTGTTAACTTGGAGCAGGGCAATAATTCAGGTGTGTTTTACTACAGTATAAATTGGAGCAATCTGTATTTACTACCAAAGATATTACATGCAGGTCTATAAGTCAGGAATATTTTACTACAGTAGGAATTGTAAAAGGGAGTTGAGCATGTTGACTGATACCTGTAATCTTAACCTGAAAAGGAGGTTGGAGTATCGGGACTCTAGTTATTTTTTTACCACATAGGAGAAGTCAAGCACGAAACAAAGTCATAATTGTTCTTTCTTGCTAGAAGTATTAGGTGATCCTTTTTTCATTTTTTTTCTGTTTGGCATAACCTACATTTTTGGCAGTTTATCTCTATGTAATAGCTCTGCCCATCTTAGCCCATAGTTTGTATTCAAGGGTGGTCTCCAACTCACAGATAACCATTGCACTTCTGTCTCCCAAGTGCTACAATTAAAAAAATTGTGACACCACCCGAGGCTTAAACTGCCTTGTATGTCAATTTAACCATTTGGCATTCCTATTATTTTGTAGTTCCATTACCATCCTTGCACCTTACTATAATCATATCTGGTTTCATTAAAAAAAAAAAACAGACAAGTGTCCATTAACTAGAAAAGAATTGTACACTCATGTAGAATTCCTCAAAAAATGTAAAAAAGACAGAATTCATAAACATAAACTACTCTTATAACAATATGAAGAACTATGTAAACTTCTTCATAGGCCTATATATGATTCGCATATCACCTCTGACCCCACCGTAGAGAAGCTGAACCTGTTCCAACAACATGTGGCAACTTTGAGGCAATCAAAGGTATGCTGCTGCATTCATTCCCGCATAAAATTTCATTGGACTTTTATGTATCTCATAACAATTTTGATTGTTTTAAGAATTTAGGAATTAACAGTTTGTCAATATTAATAACAAATCATATTGTGTATGAGAAAATTTTAACTAACTTCAGATTCAAGTTTTGAAAAAGATGGAATGTGTCAATTTCAAAGTGTATTTTCTGTGTCATTGCAGAGTATCGTGGCACTACATACATTGCTTTTGCAGGTAATATGTGTTCAGATTATGCAGTATCAATTCACTTGTATTTATCAATTTGAAAAACCTGACAGCTTTTGCCTTAATTCTAAATAAGGAGCCAGTTTGTATTAAGG
This sequence comes from Phodopus roborovskii, assembly GCF_943737965.1. Lineage (NCBI taxonomy): Eukaryota > Metazoa > Chordata > Mammalia > Rodentia > Cricetidae > Phodopus > Phodopus roborovskii. Next base: position 153,032 of record NW_026126979.1, read on the forward strand.
GATCCTGAGGTAGGCATCACTTCAGTTTTAGACTAGCCTTGTACACAAAGTGAGTTTGGGGTCAGGCAGGGCTACACAGGGAAACCCTTTCTCCAGTAAACAAACAGAAAAGGCACATACAGGGATAGAATAGGTGAAGACAACCAACCACAATACAATATGGGATATATCTGTTTGTTTACTGTGTGTGTGTGTATGTGTGTGTGTGTGGGTGGGTGTGGGTGTGGGTGTGGGTGTTTGTGTTTATTTATGGGGAGAGAGAGGCAGAAGCACAGACAGACAGAGACAGTGCAATAGAGAGATCACATGTCAAAGTCAATTCAATCCCAATTGTCCATCTTATTTATCAGGTTCACATTTATGAAGGTAAACTTTTCTGCCACTGAGACTTACAGATCTCTCTCACCTTTCCAGTGCTATTATGTAGTTGGACTTTCTTGTCAGATTTTCTTGGAATATTCCATCCCCAAATAATGACACAGACATTTCTAAATTATGAATGATTGACCTTTAACTTAACCTTGTTCCCAACAATTTCCTATACCTTAACAAATGTCTATTAGCCTGTTGTCTATTATTCTGTATTTGCAGCTCCCTCTTTGTCTTCCTGGCATGGGTCCAGGCCTAGATTCATTCCCCTGAGTTTTTCTCTCAGCCCAGCAATCCTGCCTAACCATTCCTTTTGAGCAATTGGCCGTTTAACTTTTTATTAAACCAATTAAGTGTCTTAGGCAGTCAAGGTAAAAAGCACCCTATTTTCACATAATGATCAAATGTCCCACAAGTTTAACTTTTAATCATCCCCTTCTAGATTTAGCATTTTGCTTGATCTCTGGTCCTTCGTGTTTGTACTTTATTGACTGAGATATCTACTCAGGCCCTATTTTGCTTTGTTGGTAATAGAGGCTGAACTTAAATCTCTTAGTATCAGGAATTCTAGACACTAGCCAATAACCCCTAATTATAGCCCATAATTTACTACTTTTTAATTTAGAAACAAAATCGACCTCAATTTTGTGTGAATAAGAAATATAATAAAAATTAATTATTGTCTCAGAATGCATAGCACTAGCCATTTTAACTAAACTAATGCTTATTTATGTTAACAATATAAAATTTTATTCCTGAGATGATCATGGTGTTTCATGCCTTTGAACCCAGGACTCAGGAGCCAAAAGCATGAATCTCAATGAATTCCAGGCCAGTCACAGATACATAATGAGGCCCTTTCTTAAAAACACAACAATGGATGAGACAGAAGACTAAAAGTTGAAGCACACTGACTGTACTTACAGAGGATATGAGTTAACTCCCACCAACCAGATGGTAGCTCACGACCATCTACAATCATATCTGTTGCCTTCTTCTTTTCTACCAGCAGACATTCAAGTAGGGTACTACATATGACAAAATAACTTTTAAAAATGAAATAAAATGTCCTACTGGTTACTTGAAACCCATCACTGGGCCTCTGCTAGAGTTCCCTCAGCTAAAGACCGCCAAATACTTGTTAGATCCCCATATCCTCTTGGGAACATCCTGAGTCCATGCATGCCGGATATTTTTTAAAATTAGTTCATGATTTTTTACCTGTAGATCCTTGTTCCCTATATCTCCCTCAATTTCTTCCTTTCCTCTTATCATCTGTTGCCCCCTCACATTCACCCTGACCACCCTGCCATCCTATTCACCCACAATCAACACATAGGGCTAGGCCATCCAAGTGGGGTCATGTATTTCTGACAGCGCATTTGAAGTGTTGATTAGAATGTCTCTTCTATATCTAGGTTTAGGAGGTATCCCTGGATTGGGGAATGTGTCCTCAAGGTCCTTTTGCGCACCAGGAATACATCCAGGTCCCACTGTCTGAACTCCATTAGACAGCTCAGACCTTCTAGCTGATACCCATCTCAGGGGTCTGAGTCAGTTCCATGCTGGATTCACAGCTATCAGTCTGGGGTCCTATTAGCTCCTCCTTCATCAGGTCAGCTGTCTCAATGTGTTTCTGCAACTCGATCTTGTCCTCTGTCTCTCTCTGCATCTGGATTCTAGTTAGACGCAGTGCTTACTTCTGGGTGTTTGCTTCTGTTTTCTACAGAGAGCAGATGAAGGCTCCAAGTCGCGCTCGAGTTAGTTGCTGATCTCATTTTCAGGGAAGGACAATAATGGAAGCCTTTCCACTGTTGCTCAGATTGTTAGTTGGAGTCAGTCTTGTAGGTCTCTAGATATAACTTTAGGTTCAACTTTCTCTTCAAACCAATAATGACTTGCTCTTTTATGTTCTCTCCCTCTCTACCATGTTCTACTTTTTGTGCCTGGGTTACCTCATACATGATTAATTCTTCAAGTGCCATCCACTTCCCTGTGCATTTCAAGATTCCATTTTTTCTGTCTATTAGTAGTCCATTGTGTAGATGTGCCACAAGTTCTTTATCCATTCTTCACTTGAGAGGCATCTGGGTAGCTTCTAGGTTCTTGCTATTACAAATAATGCTGCTATACATATAATTAAACACTTGTCTCTGTTGCATGAATGTGGATAATTTGGGTATATGGCTATGAGTGGGATTGCCAGGTCCTGTGGTAAACCAATTCCCATCTTGCTGAGGAACTGCCATAGCTATCTTGAAAATGGCTGTACAAGTTTGAACTCCCAAAAGCAGTGGAGGAGAGTTCCCCTTTCTACACATCCTGTCCAGCAGTACTCAGGAGCCAAAAGCATGAATCTCAATGAATTCCAGGCCAGTCAAAATTACATAATGAGGCCTTTTCTGCAAACACAACAATGGCATGGATAGATGGCTAAAAGTTCAAGCACACTGATTGTACTTACAGAGGATATGAGTTACTTCCCACCAACCAGATGGTAGTTCACAACCATCTACAATGAGATTGTTGCCCTCTTATTTTCTACCAGGAGATATTCAAATAGGATATTACATATGATAAATAATTTTTAAATAAAACAAAACGTCCTACTGGATACTTGAAACCCATCACTGGGCCTCTGCTAGAGTTCCCTCAGCTAAAGACCACAAGATATCTGTTAGATCCGCTAATCCTCTTGGGCACATTCTGAGTCCCTACATACTGAATTTTTTAAAATTATTATTGTTTATTTTACATGTCGATTCCTATCCCGCACTTGATACCCTCCCTCCCTCTTACATTCTCTCCCCCTTTACATTCACCCTGACCACCTCCCCTTCCATTCACCCCCTCTCCAATATGGGGCTATGCCATCCAGGTAGGGTCATGTATTTCTGACATTGAGAGTTCAGTTTAAGGTATGGTTAGAGTTAAGGTGAGCATTATGGTTGGTGGTAGCGTTAGTGTTGGGTTCCTGAAGCCCGGGAAAGGACTGAGAGCCCATGGCGAAAATAACAGGAAAGGAAAGTAACTTTCAGATAGAGGAGAGTTTCCCCTTAGCAGTCTATGTAATTTTTTGGGACCTTTGCTAAGCAATCAGTGGGATAAGAGATGTGGGAAGAAACATTTGAGGCACCCATAGATAATGTGACCCAGAGCCATAGGTCAACATCTCTACCAGAGATGATTAATAAAGGAGTAGAGCCGTGCTGATATCATGCACCTGGGCTTGCCCAAGGATCCACAGCTCTTGGGGATTGTACTGCAGAAGCAATGGGGGAAATGTGGGTAGGAGCAAGATGTGTAACTGATGGACTACCTGTGAGGTCTAGACAGAGAGGGAAACTTTGGAAAAACACGGAGGGCCAGAATCAGGGTTTGGTGTGATAGCAGAACCTGGAGCCCAGAGACTGAAAGGTGAAACAGGAGCCCAGGTCTGAAGAAGGCACATGGGTTTCCCATCCTGTAGTGATTTTTGCCTCAAGGGATGGAGTCACCTTTGATACATGTGAACTTCCTGGCAGAGGATGAGGAGCTGTAGCTCTGGAGAACCCTGATACGCCCTTGATCAGCACCCAAAGAGGAAGCAGAGGCAAGGAGCAAGTCCTATCCTTTTCTGAGGAAGCAGTGCAGCATGCAAAGTAGAGCTAAATCCCACACAGCTGCCTGCAGTCTAAGCATAGAGAGGAATGCTGCATGCCAGGCGTTATCACTGAACTTCCAGGCCAAGACTGCCTTGTGGAAATTGTACAAGGATGTTCTGTGTCTTCCCAGTCCACACACAGAAGCCACCAGCTACAAGTGGCTAAATGATTGTCATGATAAACAGTCAATTCCAGGCTCTTTCTTGACAAAAAGTAGGTTTAGCTGCAAGTTTGTGGTGTTGAGGAACACTTGGCAAGTGAAATTCCACATGAAGATGCTATGTACACTAGGTACTTTAGTGAGGCTACCCTGGAAGTAATATCAAAATCCGGTCATTTTAAGGATGTGGACAGCTTCTGAAAAGGTCAGAGTACCTAGTGTGAGACATATGACCCAGGAAATACAGGAGAAGAGCCATTTTTAAATTCTTAATTTTTATCTCAAAATACATAATAAAAACTATAGCTTCATATACATAGTAGTATCAAAGTTTCAGTTTTACTTTCCAAAATTTTTATGTAGTAAATGTGCATGCATTTGTTCCTGAGTGACAGGAGCCTTCAGAACCCAGAAGAGGGTATCAGGTCTCCTGTTAAAAGAATTACAGATAGGTGTGAACCACCATGTGGATGCTAGGAATTGAACCAGGTGTCCTCTAAGGGCATTAACCACTGAGCCAGCCCTGGTGCCCCAAGCCCTGCAGAGCTGCATTTGTTCTGAAAAGTGAATCCTATGTGTTCCTTTGGGACTGTGGCTGATATGTCTTATTCAACCTTAGAGGTAGGTTTCTCACCTGAAGCAAAATCTGTGGATTTTTAGACTTCAGAGGTAAAACTCTGTTTTCTAAAACCCAGGTATGCAAGGCTCAAATTCCTCAGGGCTTAATTTAAAAAAAACAAAATTCCTCAAAGCTTTCCAAACATACTAAGAAGTTTGGACTTCATCTTGTGGGGAACTAGAAGCTCTAGAGGGTAGTTAGGTAGCAATGGAAATCACCAAGTTTAGCAAATGATTGAAAGCTGCATGGCCTTCATATTAATAAGGTAAGAATATAGAATCTCGGGATGCACTTATTGGCCCACACCCATGCAGTCATGGCCCCCTCTTCTCCTCTTTAGGAAAGTGCATAAATGAACTTCAGTGTTGCGATTGTCATAGATGCTATGAAAGTAAAGTCTGAAGAAAGGGTTCTCCCACAAGCCAGAGTAGGCTCCTCTGAGCACTAAAGCTTGTCTGAAACCATAAAACCACCCGAAAGAGAAACAAACACCTCAAAGAGCTGAATTTGCTAGACTGTCCAGTCCTCTACAGACCTCTAAGTAACCAGTTAGGGCATATGGAGGGCTTTTGAGAATTTGTTTCATTAAATACAGTCCATGTTGAGGACTAAGTTATTGTATAAATTATCTAAATCAGAAGTACATGTTAAATATCATTTCCAGTTATGCGCTTCTCTTTAGTATCAGCTAAGGTCTTGTGGCCACACAAGTCACTGTACATGCATGGTGAGAATGCAACATGTGGTTTGCACTAAATGTCTTCTCCCCAACCCTACCCAGTGATATGTTGGGAGCTCAAAATAGCCAAAATTGGAGTTATTTCCTCTGAAATTAACAAGAAGTTGAGAGATTCTTCTGCAAAAGGGAATATACAACTGTCAGTCTAACATTAATGTTCACACACTGCATCATTCTCTCCGTGCAGAGGTCCCCCACGACCACATTCTTTGTAAATGTAGTAGTCCATCACTCAATGAATCAGCTGACATAAAAGTTACCAAGTTCATGTTTAGGGTGGTGTGATGATCTGACTATTTTTTTGCATTTACTTGAACTGGGTGATTCTTTATACTACACACACACATACACACAAACACACACACACACACACACACACATCACAGACACACAAAGGCAGAGAATATCTCTTACTGAGCCTCAAATATTGGGATGGTTTCCCAAGGCAGCTAAGACAAGATGCTGGTCTGGTCCCTGGTGTAAGGACTAAAAGAAGGGCACTGCCACCATGGTACCAACAAATCCCATGGTAACTGTCCTGGGTGTCTTTCTGAGGTGTCCAGTTCCTAAATGTCACTATGTGGCTAAGAACCCTACAGGAGAACTAATTTGTGATACCCAAAACATAAGTACATAGCTGGAGGCAGCAACAGCTGTTTGATCCAAACTATTCACCATCATGCCCTTAGGTAGACCCTCTACCTGGACAACTGTGGCTGGAGATGGCTCATTGGGTAAAAGGTCAGGGACAGTGACACATGACTTTTTCTCCAAATACAGAGGAGAGGGACAATATGGAGACAGGAGTCTCCTGCAGTGCATTAACCAGCCAGCCTAGCAGAATCCTTGAAATCCAGGTTCAGTGAAGGGCACTTTCTAGGCAGTAACTCAATCACTGCTGAGATTAGCTTTGCTATGGGTTTGACTCCTCAGAAATAGCTTCATGACCTTGGACTTGAGAAGCAAGAAGTTGGGACTTTTGTTGTTGTTTGGGTTTTTTTTGGTTTTGTTTTTGTTTTTTTGAGACAGGATTTATGTGTAATCACTATGTTCAACCAGGCTGATCTTGAAATCACAGATTCTCTGGTCTCTCAAGTGCTAGAATTAAAGACATCTACTACTATCCTGGTAGGAAAAGGCTGTGTAAAGTAAGACATGAGGGAAAAAAAAGGTCATGAAGGCAACCTTTTTAAAATATTGATAGATTAGTTTGTTTTTAATATTTATTTTTCTTTTGTATGTATATGACTGTGTGTTTGTACAAGCACATATAGGTGCCCTCAAAAAAAAAAAAAAAAAAAAAAAGCCATCAGAACCCCTACAACACCTGGAGTTACATGTGGTAGTAAGCTCACCCTGTGGAGTCTGGAAACCAATCTCTCATCTTTCTGCTTACTTGGTTACTTTTTGAGATAGGGTCTCCAAACACAGGCTAGCCTTGAACTTGCTATGTAGCTGTGTAGCTGAGGATGACCTTGAACCTCTGATCTTCCTGCCTCTACCTCCCAAATACTGGGATTATAGGTAAACACCACCATACATACCCAGTTTCTGGAGAGCCAGGAATAGAGCCCAGGGTCTCATGCATGTTAGGCAAGCACTCTCTAAACACTGAGCTACATCACAAATTGAACTTTCTGGAAGTTAAGAATTCTCTCCAATAGAAGACACTTAAAATTGGCCAGAAAGGCAACACAATAAGGAATGAAACTGTTGGTATATAAAGCAGACATAGGGCCTGTATCCAAAGTAGGGAAACAAGTGCAAACCTGTAGAAAAAGACAGCCCAGTAAAAACTGATCAAGGGCTCAGGCAGACATTTCAGAAACCGCGGGCTCTTTTGAGCAAGTGGAAAGGTTGCAGTTGTCAGTGAAATCAACAGGCAAATGGAACCATCAGTGCACAGTCATAAGTCTACACAAAAATGTAAAAACTTAATGGCAGGGCCAGTGAAAAAGTAAGGTCACTTGCCTGGCTCCTTCAATTTGTCTCTGACTTCCACTCCTGCTATGGGACCTGCTCCCAATAAATGCTTGTTTGAAACACATACACAGAGAGACAGAGGGATGGGGAAGGAGAATAAGAGAGAAAGAGGAACATGCTAGAAGGTGCACACTAGTTCTGTTCATAGTAGCCACAAACTGGAACAACACAAATATCCATCAGCATTAGAGTGGAATTAGGCATGGGTGAGGAAGAGGCCAAGTAGATGGAGAAGCTTAGGGTCAAACTGAGGGCCTCACAGGTGCTAGGGCAGTGCTCTGCTGCTGAGCCTCCAAACTCAACCTCTCTGTGCAAAAGTCATCTCAACTCTGTAGAGCCCTCAGTCCCTGTCTATCAGGTTCAAGTACTTATCCCTTTAAATTCTTCCCTCATCTCCTATTTAGGTGAACTAGGTGGTGTGTACCAATCGAAAGTGCCCCAGTAGATCAAAAGAAGGCAAGAACAAGGCATCCCTTAGCACTTAAATGTTCCTGCCATCTGAATGTCAGCTCTAGCGTGAGAGAGCTGTGTTTTCCTGTTGCACAGTGGTGCTTGATATATAAGTATTGCCATGGATGAATCCAAAAAGAGGCTGAGGAAATGTGATTCATTCCCTTTGCCAAAGAGGGCTGCCTACCTGCAGAGGCTCAGCAGGGTGGGTCTGCCCTTACCCCCTCTGGCAGGTGTTAATGAGATTAGCAATTAAAAGGCAGGCCAGCAGTGGCCAGACACCAGGAACTGACTGAGAGTCAGCTCAGGAAATGGAGAAGGCATGGCCTCAGTGAGGCAACCAGCTGTAGTTCCTGTTTGCCTGTATCCCCTATGCCATGGGCTTGGATAGTGTGGTGTTTCCCATACCTGTGCCAGATAGGACAGTGGAGTTGAGTGCCCACTAGCAGGATACGGGAGTTGCCTGGATACAGGTGGCAGTGATCCTTGATGCAGGTGGGATATATCACTTGTTCCTAGATATCCCAGGATGCCCTTACCTTCTGTTAAAAAGAGACATCCTGTCAAATGTAGGAGCCTGGATTTGTTTTGACTCTGAACAGCCATCAGTATCCGATAAACAGGGAAGGAGCTTGATCCTGTAGGCAGTGGATGGTTTGGCTGTCTAAAAGCTATGGCTGCCATGGCTGTACTGGTCAAAGACTCTGACATGTTAACTTAGGGGCAGAAAGTAACTACAATAGCCCCCCATGCACTGGTGAGCAGGAGAGCATTGTCCGGCAGCCCACAGAACAATGGATGTCCAATGCCCACATGAATCACTGATGCACTACCTGCCACTCTTCTGCCTGAGAAGACTGAAGAACAAGTAATTTGGGACTGTCATCACCTGCTGATTAAAGAGACAGGAGATTGCAAAGACCTTACAGTCTTCCCTCTGGCCATGGAAACACTAACTTGGTTCACTGATGGGAACCTTGTGAAAGGTAAAGAAAGGACTGGGACAAGGATGTGAATGAAACCTGCAGAGTTTGAGCCAGCAGCCTGCCAGAAGGAAACTCAGCATAAGAAGCTGAGCTCTTGGCCTTAACACAGGCCTTGAAGCTGGCCAAAGAAAAGAAAAAAATCTGTAAACCTGTACATGGGCAGCAGTTATACTGTTATAACTGTCCATGTGCAAGGGGCTATCTGTAAACAAAGGGGACTGGCTAAGCTTTACTGTGAGCAAGTGAGAGAGCCAGAGATGAGCTGACACCTGCATTCCTCCCACATTTTCTTCCCACTGTCCTGCTTGAGTCGCTGCTGTAATTCTCATTAGGGACAGTGACCTGGAGCATAAGCTAAGTAAGCCCCTTTCTGGCCTGCATTGTGTGTGGTCAGTGTTTTAGCACAGCAACAGATGCTCACCAGAACGGTAAGATAAGATTTTCTTCTTTTCAACTGTGGTGAAGTAAATGTATGTTTTATTGTTTATTTTCATCTCATTTGTTCTTTTGCCAAGATAGGTTCTTAGCAATACAGTCGTTTCTGTCCTTGAATTTGTGACTCCTGTCTCAAGCTTCTGAGTACTGAGCAAGGCATGTACCATCCCACTGGTTTGTATTTTTCAATAATTAAATATGAGATGGTTACATTTAATTCTCTTTATGTACTCTTATTTGTTTTGAGGCAGGGTCTTGCTTTGTAGCCAAGCCCACTTGAAGGTATTAGCAGTCATCTGTCCATACTTCCAAGTGCTGCAATTATAAACTTGCATAGAGAAATGGGAGGCATTGGTGTTTGTTTGAAAGACGGGGTAAGGAAACATTGAATAAATTGATTAATTTGAAAACTGCTTCAATTATAAACTTGCACTACACATAGCTACCTAAATGAATGGGGCTTTTTTGTAAAAGTAAAAAATTATATATGTTTAGGCTTATATTTTGTCATGTTCAAAATACAAGCTGGTAGGTATCTAAGACAGAGGAATATGTTGTCAGTTTAGCATTGTAAATGGAAAGCATTCTAGTTGGAGGAGGGATATATATGACAAATGTGGAAGGCAGTTACCCTATTCACCCTGCTTAAATATTTTTCTTTGTTTTACAGAGCTTAATAATATTTTAACTTTAGAGAAATGGGAGGCATTGTTGTTTGTTTGAAAGAGGTGTAAGGAAACATTGAATAAATTGATTAATTTGAAAACTGCTTCCCTCAAAGCCATAATAACCTCAATTCAATCCTCACAATTCTTGAAAATTAATCCAGATTGCTGGGTTGTGGATTATGCCTTTAACACTAGTACTTTGGAGGCAGAGTCAGAGGCAGGAAGATATTCAAAGCCAGCCTGTTCTACAGAGTAAGTTTCAAGACAGCCAGCGCATCCTATAGGAACCTTGTCTCGAGTGAAAAAACATAATGGTTGCATATACTTCTAACTTCAACATTGAGAGGCAGAGATAGGTGGAATGAGAAACTCCATCTCCAAAATACATAAAAATAAGACAGCAGCTTAAGATACATTGTGCAATTGCCTGCCTTTTCTGCTCTTGAATAAGAGCAGGTTTCAGTTTCTAGCCCATGTGGTGGACTACAACTGTCCTGAACTGCTATTCCAGGGAAACCAGCACTGACTTGTGACTTCAGTGGTCACCAGATTCACAAGCAACACACTTAAATACATGAAGGAAAGAATCTCATAGTCTTGTAAGTTAGGCTTTATATCAAAAAACCAAGTAGACAGTATCACCCCAAACTTGATTTCTGTCCTCCATTCCTTCTTCATATATATGTCTGATCTACCATCCACCACCAGAGAATAAATGGGTACATAAGAGCCGAGTATATGTAGTGATACAAATAGTTGTTACCAGACAAACTTAAAACTTTGTGGCTCCTTTAATGATCAAACCTGTGTACCACTCAGGCATCCATGGTGATTCTGAAAATATGGGACACTAGGGAGAGCTGAATGATAATGTTGAAGTGTCTCATGTTCCATTACTATTAAAGTAGAATCATACTACCCATGTCTATAGATGGAATAATACCAATAGTCAGACTGCCTTTCAAAGATAAGGATAATTGATCCTTCAAGAAGACCATGACATTAGACCATTTTCCTTAAGTTAATATGATTGATGTAGATGTGCTACATGAAAAATCCTTTTTTTTTTTTTTTTTTTTTTTTCTTAAACACTCAAGTTCACTCATGTGAATTTAGGCACATGAGAACCTTTGGAGTATACTAATCACATCTGTTTTCTCTGAATATAAGGCAGTTTTTAAACAATGATTAGTGAAACTATATTTTTACAATATATAAATAATATTCACTCTACTTCATTCTTTATCCACCAGGAATGGGGCAGGATCTACTGTATTCATAGTAATGGGCAAAGAGGTGATCATGGGAATATTAGTGTAAGTATTGTGTAATTTGAGTACTGTATTGACAGTGAAAAACTGGCTGTGTTTATACTTGCAATACAGATTGTGCTGAGTACATATTGCTTTTGTCCCATTTGTGGGGATGGAATTTCATTAAGTTTGTTGTTAACTTGGAGCAGGGCAATAATTCAGGTGTGTTTTACTACAGTATAAATTGGAGCAATCTGTATTTACTACCAAAGATATTACACGCAGGGCTATAATTCAGGGATATTTTACTACAGCAAGAATTATAAAAGGGAGTTGAGCATGGTGACTGATACCTGTAATCTTAACCTGAAAAGAAGGTTGGAGTATCAGGACTCTAGTTATTTTTTTAGCACATAAGAGAAGTCAAGCATGAAACAAAATCATAATTGTTCTTTCTTGCTAGAAGTATTAGGTGATCCTTTTTTCATTTTTTTTCTATTTCGCATAACCTACATTTTTGGCAGTTTATCTCTGTGAAATAGCCCTGCCCATCTTAGCCCATAGTTTGTATTCAAGGGTGGTCTCCAACTCACAGATAACCACTGCACTTCTGTCTCCCAAGTGCTACAATTAAAAAATTGTGACACCACCCGAGGCTTAAATTGCCTTGTATGTCAATTTAACCATTTGGCATTCCTATTATTTTGTAGTTCCATTACCATCCTTGTACCTTACTATAATCATATCTGGTTCCATAAAAAAAAAAAAAACAGACAAGTGTCCATTAACTAGAAAAGAATTGGACACTCATGTAGAATTCCTCAAAAAATGTAAAAGAGACAGAATTCATAAACATAAACTACTTTTATAACAATATGAGGTACTTTGTAAACTTCATTATAGGCCTATGTATGATGCGCATATCACCTCTGACCCCACAGTAGAGAAGCTGAACCTGTTCTAACAACATGTGGCAACTTTGAGGCAAACAAAGGTATGCTGCTGCATTCATTCTCCCATGAAATTTCATTGGACTTTTATGTATCTCATAACAATTTTGATTGTTTTAAGAATTTAGGAATTAACAGTTCGTCAATATTAATAACAAATCATATTGTGTATGAGAAAATTGGAACTAACTTCAGATTCAAGTTTTGAAAAAGATGGAGTGTGTCAATTTCAAAGTGTATGTTCTGTGTCATTGCAGAGTATCGTGGAACTACATACATTGCTTTTGCAGGTAATATGTGTTCAGATTATGCAGTATCAATTCACTTGTATTTATCAATTTGAAAAACCTGACAGCTTTTGCCTTAATTCTAAATAAGGAGCCAGTTTGTATTAAGGGATGCTGAGGTAGGCATCACTTCAGTTTTAGACCAGCCTTGTACACAAAGTGAGTTTGGGGACAGGCAGGGATACACAGGGAAACCCTTTCTCGAGGCAACAAACAGAAAAGGCACATACAGGGATAGAATAGGTGAAGACAACCAACCACAATACAATATGGAATATATCTGTTTGTTTACTGTGTGTGTGTGTGTGTGTGTGTGTGTGTGTGTGTGTGTGGGAGGGTGTGGGTGTGGGTGTGGGTGTGTGTGTTTATTTATGGGGAGAGAGAGGCAGAAGCACAGATAGACAGAGACAGAGCAATAGAGAGATCACGTGTCAAAGTCAATTCAATTCCAATTGTCCATCTTATTTATCAGGTTCACATTTATGAAGGTAAACTTTTCTGCAACTGAGACTTACAGATCTCTCTCACCTTTCCAGTGCTATTATGTAGTTGGACTTGTCAGATTTTCTTGGAACAATCCATCCCCAAATAATGACACAGACATTTCTAAATTATAAATGATTGGACTTTAACTTAACCTTGTTCCCAACGTTTTTCTATACCTTGACAAATATCTATTAGCCTATTGTCTATTATTCTGTATTTGCAGCTCTCTCTTTGTCTTCCTGGCATGGGTCCAGGCCTAGATTCATTCCCCTGAGTTTTTCTCTCAGCCCAGCAATCCCTGCCTAACCATTCCTTTTGAGCAATTGGCCGTTTAACTTTTTATTAAACCAATTAAGGGCCTTAGGCAGGCAAGGTAAAAAGCACCCTATTTTCACATAATGATCAAATGTCCCACAAGTTTAACTTTTAATCATCCCCTTCTAGATTTAGCATTTTGCTTGATCTCAGGTCCTTCGTGTTTGTACTTTATTGACTGAGATACCTACTCAGGCCCTATTTTGCTTTGTTGGTAATAGAGGCTGAACTTAAATCTCTTAGTATCATGAATTCTAGACACTAGCCAATAACCCCTAATTATAGCCCATAATTTACTACTTTTTAATTTAGAAACAAAATCTACCTCAATTTTGTGCGAATAAGAAATGTAATAAAAATTAATTATTGTCTCAGAATGCATAGCACTAGCCATTTTAACTAAACTAATGCTTATTTATGTTAACAATATAAAATTTTATTCCTGAGATGATCATGCTGTTTCATGCCTTTGAACGCAGGACTCAGGAGCCAAAAGCATGAATCTCAATGAATTCCAGGCCAGTCACAGATATATAATGAGGCCCTTTCTTAGAAACACAACAATGGAAGAGACAGAAGACTAAAAGTTGAAGCACACTGACTGTACTTACAGAGGATATGAGTTAACTCCCTCCAACCAGATGGTAGCTCACGACCATCTACAATCAGATCTGTTGCCCTCTAATTTTCTACCAGCTGACATTCAATTGGGTACTACATATGACAAAATAACTTTTAAAAATGAAATAAAATGTCCTACTGGTTACTTGAAACCCATCACTGGGCCTCTGCTAGAGTTCCCTCAGCTGAAGACCGCCAAATACCTGTTAGATCCCCATATCCTCTTGGGAACATCCTGAGTCCATGCATGCCGGATATTTTTTAAAATTAGTTCATGATTTTTTACATGTAGATCCTTGTTCCCTATATCTCCCTCAATTCCTTCCCTTCCTCTTATCATCTGTTGCCCCCCTCACATTCACCCTGACCACCCTGCCATCCTATTCACCCACAATCAACACATAGGGCTAGGCCATCCAAGTGGGGTCATGTATTTCTAACAGCACATTTGAAGTGTTGATTAGAATGTCTCTTCTATGTCTAGGTTTAGGGGGTATCCCTGGATTGGGGGAATGTGTCCTCAAGGTCCTTTTATGCACCAGGAATACATCCAGGTCCCACTGTCTGAACTCCATTAGACAGCTCAGACCTTCTAGCTGATACCCATCTCAGGGGTCAGAGTCAGTTCCATGCTGGATTCACAGCTATCAGTCTGGGGTCCTATTAGCTCCTCCTTCATCAGGTCAGCTGTCTCAACGTGTTTCTGCAACTCAATCTTGTCTCTCTCTCTCTCTGCATCTGGATTCTAGTTAGACGCAGTGTTTACTTATGGGTGTTTGCTTCTGTTTTCTACAGAGATTAGATGAGGGCTCCATGTAGCGCTCGAGTTAGTTGCTGATCTCATTTTCAGGTAAGGTCAATGATGGAAGCCTTTCCAATGTTGATCAGATTGTTAGTTGGAGTCAGTCTTGTAGGTCTCTAGATATAACTTTAGGTTCAACTTTCTATTCAAACCAATACTGACTTGCTCTTTTATGTTCTCTCCCTCTCTACCATGTTCTACTTTTTGTGCCTGGGTTACCTCATTCATGATTATTTCTTCAAGTGCCATCCACTTGCCTGTGCATTTCAAGATTCCATTTTTTTCTGTCTATTAGTAGTTCATTGTGTAGATGTGCCACAAGTTCTTTATCCATTCTTCACTTGAGAGGCATCTGGGTAGATTCAAGGTTCTTGGTATTACAAATAATGCTGCTATAGATATAATTAAACACTTGCCTTTGTTGCATGAATGTGGATAATTTGGGTATATGGCTATGAGTGGGATTGCCAGGTCCTGTGGTTAACCAATTCCCATCTTGCTGAGGAACTTCCATAGCTATCTTGGAAATGGCTGTACAAGTTTGAACTCCCAAAATCAGTGGAGGAGAGTTCCCCTTTCTACACATCCTGTCCAGAAGTACTCAGGAGCCAAAAGCATGAATCTCAATGAATTCCAGGCCAGTCAAAATTACATAATGAGGCCTTTTCTTCCAAACACAACAATGGAATGGATAGATGGCTAAAAGTTCAAGCACACTGATTGTACTTACAGAGGATATGAGTTACTTCCCACCAAGCAGATGGTAGTTCACAACCATCTACAATGAGATTGTTGCCCTCTTATTTTCTACCAGGAGATATTCAAGCAGGATATTACATATGATAAATAATTTTTAAATGAAACAAAACATCCTACTGGATACTTGAAACCCATCACTGGGCCTCTGCTAGAGTTCCCTCAGCTAAAGACCTCAAGATCTCTGTTAGATCGACTAATCCTCTTGGGCACATTCCTGAGTCCCTACATACTGAATTTTTTAAGTTATTATTGTTTATTTTACATATCGATTCCTATCCCTCACTCGATACCCTCCCTCCCTCTTACATTCTCTCCCCCTTTACATTCACCCTGACCACCTCCCCTTCCATTCACCCCCTCTCCAATATGGGGCTATGCCATCCAGGTAGGGTCATGTATTTCTGAAATTGAGAGTTCAGTTTAAGGTATGGTTAGAGTTGGAGGGTGAGCATTATGGTTGGTGGTAGCGTTAGTGTTGGGTTCCTGAAGCCCAGGAAAGAAGTGAGAGCCCATGGTGAAAATAAAAGGAAAGGAAAGTAACGTTCAGATAGAGAGAGAGTTTCCCCTTAGCAGTCTATGTAATTATTTGGGACCTTTGCTAAGCAATCAGTGGGATAAGAGATGTGGGAACAAACATTTGAGGCACCCACAGATAATGTGACCCAGAGCCATAGGTCAACACCTCTACCAGAGATGATTAATAAAGGAGTAGAGCCGTGCTGATATCATGCACCTGGGCTTGCCCAAGGATCCACAGCTCTTGGGGATTGTACTGCAGAAGCAATGGGGGAAATGTGGGTAGGAGCAAGATGTGTAAACTGATGGACTACCTGTGAGGTCTAGACAGAGAGGGAAACATTGGAAAAACACAGGGCCAGAATCAGGGTTTGGTGTGATAGTAGAACCTGGAGCCCAGAGACAGAAAGGTGAAACAGGAGCCCAGGTCTGAAGAAGGCACATGGGTTTCCCATCCTGTAGTGATTGTTGCCTCACGGAATGGAGTCACCTTTGATACATGTGATCTTCCTGGAAGAGGATGAGGAGCTGTAGCTCTGGAGAACCCTGATATGCCCTTGGTCAGCACCCAAAGAGGAAGCAGAGGCAAGGAGCAAGTCCTATCCTTTTCTGAGGAAGCAGTGCAGCATGCAAAGTAGGGCTCCATCCCACACAGCTGCCTGCAGTAAGCATAGAGAGGAATGCTGCATGCCAGGCGTTATCACTGAACTTCCAGGCCAAGACTGCCTTGTGGAAATTGTACAAGGATGTTCTGTGTCTTCCCAGTCCACACACAGAAGCCACCAGCTACAAGTGGCTAAATGATTGTCATAATATACAGTCAATTCCAGGCTCTTTCTTGACAAAAAATAGGCTTAGCTACAAGTTTGTGGTGTTGAGGAACACTTGGCAAGTGAAATTCCACATGAAGATGCTATGTACACTAGGTACATTAGTGAGGCTACCCTGGATGTAATATCAAAA